>NC_051184.2:149446208-149746208 GCF_013339695.2 Rhipicephalus sanguineus | reverse complement strand
TTACTTGGTGCTTTTTAGCTGAAACACCCTGTATGTGTTGCGTGAGGTGACAGTACGACGAACGTGAATGACAGGTGATGACATGAAAAGAATGACATGCATGTCATGTACGTCATGATTTACATGCCACGCTCATGCTGCGCTCGCGGCCGATTCGCTAGCTTGATATACACCAAAATTGGTATCGCGTGAGGTGACTGTATGACGAACATGCGGTGATGGGTGGTAACATGAAATAATGACACATGTCATGATTTTAATGTTACCATCTGCCATTATGTTCGTCATATAGTCATGTCACACAATGCCAATTTTGGTGTATATCAAGCTAGCGAACTGGCCGCGAGCGCACCATCAGCGTGGCATGTAAATCATGCTGTACGTTAAATGCATGTAATGGTTTTCATGCTACCACGTGCCATTCGCGTTCTTCATACAGTACCTCACGCAACACCAATTTTGATGTATATCAAGCTAGCGAACCGGCCGCGAGCGCATCATGAGCGTGGCATGTAAATCATGCCGTACATGAATGTCTATATTTTCATGTTACCACGTGTCATTTACGCTCGTCATACAGAAATGCCTCGTCATAGCAATTTTTTGTATATATCCATTTCATTAAAGGGCCGCGAGCGGCCCGAGATCATATCATGTATGTCATGTTTAACCTTGACATGCCTGTCATGATTTGCATGTTAGGACAGTCACTTATGCTTGTCATACACACTTGTCACGCCATACCGATTGTGGTATATATGAAGTCAACAAGGCGGCCGCAAAATCACTAAGACAGTGGCGTGTAAATCATGCGGTTCATGACATGAAGGAAAGATTACTTTTAAGGGCTCGTTTTTCTTTGTTAGACACAATATTAATCAGTACTAACAGACAGCAATGCCAAGGAAAGTATAGGCAAGTATAACAGACAGCAATGCCAAGGAAAGTAACATAGATAGATAGATAGATAGATAGATAGATAGCTAGATAAGTAGATAGGATAGATAGATAGATAGATGAGATAGATAGATGGATGGATGGTGGATGGATGGATGGATGGAGGGATGGATGGATGGATGATGGATGGATGGATGGATGGATGGATGGATGGATGGATGATGATGTGGATGTGATGGATGTGGATGTGATGGATGGATGGAGGGATGATGGATGGGATTGGATGGATGGATTGATGGATGGATGGATGGAGGGGATGGATGGATGGATGGATGGATGGATGGTTGGATGGATGGATGGATGGATGGATGGATGGTATGGATGGATGATGGATGATGGATGGATGGATGGATGGATGGATGGAATGGATGGATGGGAGTGATGGATGGATGATGGATGGATGGGATGGAGGGATGATGAGGATGGTGGATGGATGGATGGATGGATGGATTGATGGATGGAATGGGATGATGGATGGATGGAGGATGGATGGATGGATGGATGAGGATGATGGATGGATGGATGGATGGATGGATGGATGGATGGATGGATGGATGGATGGATGGATGGATGGATGGATGGATGGATGGATGGATGGATGGATGGATGGATGGATGGATGGATGGATGGATGGATGGATGGATGGATGGATGGAGGATGGATGGATGGATGGATGGATGGATGATGGATGGATGGATGGATGGATGGATGGATGGATGGATGGATGGATGGATGGATGGATGGAGGGATGGATGGTGGGATGGATGGATGGATGGATGGATGGATGGATGGATGGATGGATGGATGGATGGATGGATGGATGGATGGAGGGATGGATGGATGGATGGATGGATGGATGGATGGATGGATGGATGGATGGATGGATGGATGGATGGATGGATGGATGGATGGATGGATGGATGGATGGATGGATGGATGGATGGATGGATGGATGGATGGATGGATGGATGGATGGATGGATGGATGGATGGATGGATGGATGGATGGATGGATGGATGGATGGATGGATGGATGGATGATAGATGGATGGATGGATGGATAGATAGATAGATAGATACGTTTAATATCGCAGAAGTTTCTAAGAAATGCTTCGCATTTAATTCCCGCTGGGAATAGCAGAGAGAGCTTTGCCCGATTCCTGCCGGTTGCTTCATCCAAAAGCGCAGCACCCAGGCATTCTTCGGTGCCTCGACAGGCTTGCGTTGTAAGACAAAACGATACCGAGTGTCGTGAAGTTCCTGCACGCTTTTCTCAAGCTATAAAAATAATCGCCCTCCAAGGCGCCGTGCGTCAGCGGCCGGGAGACAATAGCGAGGCGTGCGAGCTGGACCACTTGTGTGGCGAAGCTGCCGACAGCGCGCGGCGGCGAAGAGAAAAGGAATGCGGTACTTTTCCCGTTGTAGTGATATTAAGGACCGTGGCGGGCTTCTGGCAAATTCCACAAAGCACCTCCTGCACGTGGGCGACGGTTTGCAATTCTGAAAAACCGAGTGATCGCGCGATATCGACCACGCCAAACGTCGCGCGAACGGCCCGTTTCGTCGCTCATAGCGTCGCTCGTAGATGCGCAGTGCATTTCACTGTCTACGTGCTACGTTAGCCGTGCAGTGCGCGCACTTTTTCTTGTTGCTGCCGTTGCTTTTAAAGACGATAGTCTTTCTTGGGGAACTTAAACGCAGAAATTTTGGTCTGTCTGTCTTTCTGTTTGTCTGTCTGTCACCCGATTCAGCCGATTCTGTCACCCGATTTAGTGCGTCATCCTGTCTCCTTCCTACCTGTCCGTTGTGGTTTTTTTCGCGCCTTTTAAAGATGAACTTCAACCAACTCGCCCAACTGTCCCTGCTAATTCAGTATATTTCTTGTACATCGGGCTCTTCCTTTCAGAATAACTTCGATCTTTCCAATCCTTCCGTCTTAAGCTCCTTAATCGCCGTGTCAGTATGCAAGGCCAGGACAGCGTCGTGGCATGTGCGGTATGGTTTTTGCCCCCCTGAACTTCAATTGCTCGTCGGGCCCTTGCTGCCTTCAACGGGACACTCGCGACGGTTCTGTCGCCTACTTTCTTCGGAATGGTGGCGACAGGTACGCTACTTCTACGACTGCATGCGTTGTGCCTGCGGAGTGGATCGCGGCAACCCAAGGAGTTTCCGTGACTTCCACTACTGGAGCGCTACTTCGCGCCAGCTTACCCAGACACTGTGGAATTCGGTTCGCCCGCACCTGCCGAAGAAGAGAAAGACTGTTGTGGCGGAAGGGACTGTCCTCACCCTCGGCGATGCTCGACTTCCGGACGTTCACAGGCATGTGCTGCAGTTGGGTCCCAAGTATGCTTTTGAGCCGACCCTTAATAGGGCGGAAAAAGTGTCCCTGTGTTCGTCCATTTCCCGCTTAGTCTCGGAGGACGTGCGATCGCGATGCGTGGAGGAGTGCACGGACGTTCTCGCACAAACTGAGGGCAGGCCTCGCAACGCGGGGTGCTTGAAACCTGTTGTCAGCTACTTGGCATCAAATAACCTGCGTGTGTTAACTTCTGACAAGGAAGGTTTCTTCGTTGTTTTACCGGAAGCCCTTTTTTTAAAGAAGGGTTTAGACGCGCTGGATAAGAATTTTAAACGCGTGACGGTAAAAGAAGAGAAAGTTAAGGAACGCGCGCGTGAGCTTTTAGACGAACTTAATCTTAGCCGCCTTTCGTCGGCTGTGAAGAGCTCAAAAGGCCTACACCTTGAAATTTTCTTCTCGGTTAAAACCCACAAAGCGGATAAGCCTTTTCGAGCTATTGTGTCTGAAAGGGGCACCTGGCAACACGCCGTCTCTGGTTATCTGCAGCGCCATCTTTCCTCGTTGGCCATTCAGGACCCGTTTCGTGTGCCTAATTCTGAAGCAGTTGTTGAGCACTTAAAAAACGATAACCCCGGCATGTGTTATGGCTTTAGCATTGATATTGAGGATGTTTTTTACTCGCTTCCGCATGATAAGCTGATGGAAAGTGTCAAACTATGCACCACACAGGGAAACGATGAATTGACGTTTCGAACAAGTTGCGGTGTTTCATTGGGAGGGTTCTTGGAGCTGTTGTCTTTTTACCTCAAAGCAACCTTTGTAGGATGGCACAATGAGCTCTTTGTACAAAAGTCGGGAGTTTGTATTGGCTCCAGAGTAGCTCCCACTCTTTGTGAAATTTTTCTTAGCAGAGTGGACCGGTTGTTGGAAAAAAGTCTTCTTGGGCTCCACAAGCGTGCCTTTCGGTACGTCGACGATTATCTAATTTTACTTGATAGGCATGATCACCAAAGAGTGTGCATCGACATCCTGAAAGTTTTTAAGGAATGTGGTTCGGGACTGAAGTTCACTTTTGAGCTTCCCAAGGATAATGAATTGCAGTTTCTTGACCTGAAGCTGCAATTCCTCTCCTCTCATGTATGTTGGGGTTTTTTCCCTAGGTCTACTAAACCACTCCTCCAGTATGGATCAGCCCACTCGAGAATTGTAAAAAATGGCATAGCGCTTTCGTGTATTAAGTCTGCCCTCTCAAAATCATGTCCTCATTCTGTTAGTGCTAGCTTTGCTCTACAGATCAGCAGGCTAAAAGCAGCAGGGTTCCCTGATAACCTGTTGGGCTCTACCTGCGAGAAGCTTGTCAGATGGGTTAAATCGGGGTGCACTTCAGTGCCTCACAGTAACAAGGCGGAAAAGGCGAAGGTCGCAGTTGTGCCTTATATGCACAAGACCGCGTACCGGTTAAAAAAGGTTGCGAAGCGTTATGATGTTGACGTTGTTTTCAGTGCGCCTAACAAGCTCTCGCGTGTTTGCCCTGCTGTGGAGAGGATGGTTGATAGGAGATGCTCTGAATACGGTCGTTGCCGTGTAAAACATGTGAATACCTATGTGCCCTGTCGCGTTGGCGTAGTATATAACATACCTACAACTTGCAAACGGACATACATAGGACAAACTGGACGGTGTGTAAACATACGCTTGCGTGAACATGAAAGGTCGTTGAAGACCGACAAGCTTTCACACTTATCTGCGCATTGTCATGCTTGTGGGTGTCTTCCTTTGTTTAAAGAAGCAGCTATTTTGTTTTCGAACCGAGTTCAAAGGACTCGTGAAATTGTGGAAGCCGCCTATATTTCTAAATCGGGTGTTTCTTGCATAAGCTGTCCGTCCGTAGCGCTATCAAGCCGAGAGGTAGATTACCTTGATATAACTTAAGCTGGTGACAAAAAACGTGCCCGGTGTTTTATCTTTTATATGCATATTCATTCTGCGGTGGTCTGGTTCTTTTTCTTGTTTTTGTAATGTGTGTGTATATCTTCTTTCGCTTTTTGATTAAAGCTTCAGTTGCTAGAGCGCGTCGTCCTGTCTCCTTCCTACCTGTCCGTTGTGGTTTTTTTCGCGCCTTTTAAAGATGAACTTCAACCAACTCGCCCAACTGTCCCTGCTAATTCACCCGGCCAAAGTTTAATCACTTTCTCAACGCCCAGCCATCTTGAACTGGTAGCGCCGTTCATACTTGTGAACATTTTCGGTCAAAAACCAAATGTTACGCATATCTGAGGCGCGACATCAATACGTAAGCATTAGGTGGTGTGTTCCTTTATTAGAAAATACATAGATACGTAATTCTAAAGACCCTAGTGTTTCTTAGGCTGCGCTGAAAATGCTAGTGTTTTGAGGCTGCGCTGCAAATCTGAGGCTAATAGCCAGATGCGGCGATTAAACATAAAGGAGGAGGACTCATGCAGTACGGCCGGCAGAAGACTATCGTCTTTTGACGGCCCTTGCAGCGAAGCACGCAGATATTTCAGCTCGCTTTTGAAAATGTCATAGTGGCCAAGTGTTATTGCGCTGCGGAAGAATGGGCAAGTGCTTTCTGCCCTTTTGCAACAGTGGCTACAAATCTTGCAAGTACGCGTATTCACGCCGCCAGCCAACGAAGAAAAGCCCCGCCCGTCTCGATGCGCTCAGTCGTTAAGGGTCGAAGTTGGTAGCGTCATCTTTCGGGCTGCTTTCGAAGCGAAACCCAGTCGCGCGCAGCGGGTAGTCTTGGCGTTCGCTCACCTAAAGTATTTCTTCCACCGTGATCGGAGCGCACCTCGAACCGTTACATGCCGTTACTTGACTGTGCTAGAACAGAGGAGTTCTCGGAACGAGCTTCGAAAAGTGAAGCCCAAACAAGGTCAATAAGCTTGTAGCATTGCGATCGGTAGTCTGCAATGTGTCGTCGTGGAAGAGTGGCGCGCAGCTCCGCCGAAGTGGTGCTGGGGTGGAATGCCCGTTTCCCGCTCAAAAGGTCCGAATTCGAGTCGCAGCTGTAGATGGTGGGTTTTTGTTCAAAGTGTCACCTCTTATAGCTGTATTGGTTTTTACTCTGTTTCTTAAAACTAGCTTCCGTTGCTATGTGTTGGTCGAAAAAGTTACGCAAAACTTGATGAAAATTAAGCGCGACGGACGGGACAAAAGGAGGAACACACAGGACGAAGCGTCCTGTGTGTTCCTTCTTTTGTCCCGTCCATCGCGCTTAATTTTCACAAAGTATGCTCCATCACCTACTGGCCTTCACCCCGAGTCTGCTAGCTCAAAATGTGAAGTAGAATAGAAGAAAGTGTACATTGAGCGTAGTAGAGTGCCTCCATGCGGGCGCCCCCGCTTAGAGTGGTGTCAGCCTTTCAAAGGGCAGGTGCTGCCTCCTCGGCCTCGGCGGCAGCGTGGCCGCCATTTTGACTACTCCGCCAGGCCACGTGTGCGTGGCGTGCACGCTATTGGGTCGGTGCTCGTTTTCATCCTGTTTTATGCGCTCGCTACCGTCTCCATGGCCGGGTGTTGCGTGCCGCAGTGCACCAATCATTGCAAGAACGCTGGAAGCTGTATTGGCTTCAAGAGACCCGAGAAAAAGGCTTCTTTGGACAGTAAAAATCAAACGTGACAAGTGGCATCCGACAAACACATCATCCATTTGCAGCATAATTTTCCAGCCGGTATTTCGAATGGACATGCAAGCAAAACTTGTACCGGCGTCAACCGTGCGTAAGAAAATGGACACACTGATATCAGCTGCATGCTTAAATGATTTTGGTTCACGTGTGCGTGAATCCTGGTGGTAACTTCAGTGAGCGAAAAATTTGAATTAAATGAAGGAGGGCTGAGCTTTACTGAAGAGGTGCCTCAGAATGACGGTATACAATTTCTAGACATTTCCTTAACGTTCCAGAAGAACCACGTGTGCTGGCAGTATTCTCCTAGATCTTCGAAAGCGCTGTTAAATTTTTCGTCGAAGCACTCGAAGGTTGTAAAAGACGGCATCGCCATGTCTTGCCTTAAGTCAGCCCTCACAAAGTCGTGTGAGCACAAAATGAGCGATAGCTTTAACGCACAGGTCACGCGTCTTTTAGATGTAGGGTATCCTCGTGATGCAGTGGCCACTGTGGCTGAACGTTTAAAGAAGTCCATTGTGGTAAGTCCGAGCATGGTTGCAGAAAGCGATAGGAAGAAACGTGTCGTAGGTATACCGTACATTCATCGCGTATCTCACAGGCTAAAGAAAGTAGGAAGTAGATACGGCGTTATTGTTGTTTTGACGGCTGCCAATGAGCTAGTATGATTTGTGCCGCGGTGCAGAGGAAGAATGAGCGAGTAAAAGACAAGAAGCGGACCGATATTTGTTTCGTAAAACACACCAACAAATTCACTGATTGCCGTACGAGTGTGGTGTATAAGGTCCCTTTCAGCTACGGCCGCTTCTACGTAGGGCAGACGGGCCGATGCATTAACCAGAGATTGTTGGAACGTAAGAGATCGCTAACAGGAGGCTCACTTTCTAATCTATATTTACATTCGAGATTGTAAGTGCTCGCCAAAATTCGATGAATGCGCAGTGTTGTACCGGCATAGAAACGCGCCTGATGATTGAAGCATGGCATATCGAGAATAGTGGTAGCGCATGCGTGAGCCAACCGTCGATTAACTTGCATAAAGATGAAATCAAACGCCTTAACAGTTATCTTCCACGTAGACCGCCACGCGTGCCGGATTGATAGGTTCGCCTATAGGCTTCCCAAGCAACGCTTAGCGGCGCTGCTGCTCTTGACAGGCAGCGCCATCTCTGGCAGAAAAAGAGAAACTGGGGTGTTAGCAGCGCGCGTTTTCCCTTCTCTCCACCGCGTTGCCGCTCGCTTTGCACGTGCAGAGCTCTCGCGGTGCACTTGCGCCGCCTCACAATGTACAGCTTGCAGTGCGGCTTCAAAAGGATTTTCAAGCTTGACTGGCACTTCCGAAAAGCGAACTTGATAAAATGAGAAAGGCTCGTCAATCACGTTAACGGTGAAGAGCAGACGATCGACAACAACGACGCCCAACTCAAAGCGAAATGCATTTCCCAAGTCGCGATTACACCGTGTAGGACGTATACCTCGAGGTAAGTCTCATTCTGTCATGTTAAAGATGAATAATGGTCCACATGCACTTCGAAATGAAGCCGTACACGCTATCGATCTTCTGCGGCGTGGACTACGAATCATATGATTGTTGTTTTGATATGGCATGCTTACAGTAGCAGCCGTGTACTTTCGTGAACAAACGTTTGCGGCGTGCGAAAAAAAGATTATACGGCCATGGAACTGCTTCCCGAGAAGGTTAGAGTCAAGCCCACCGTGCCGCTGGAGAATCACCCGCCGATTAAGACGCGAGGTAGCTATCTGAGCTTTAACCACTGTGAAGCAGGATGAACTGCTCGCCCCGTTTTTTCGGCTCTCGCGTCATGCTTGCAGTCCCTTTTTATGATATCGACTTGACAGGCGTATAAAACCTGCTGCGTGAACGCGGCTAGAAAATCGCACAAAGTCAGAAGGTGTTACTTCAAGGTTGCAATTGCAAAGAATGTATTAAGTGCCAGTTATATTTAGCGGCTTAAATATATATCACCCTAATAAAGTGACAAAAACAAAGCAAACCTGCAGAACGATGTCAAAGCTTGCTGCAAATGCACAGACGTCCGTTCCGGCGTGATAAAGCAGCCTTCCCGACGCGTGAAATGCAGGCGCCGAAATTCTGACGATGTGCCGAGTTCAGTTGAAATCAACCAACCACGCAATGCTAACGGTATAACACGAGTGTGAACGTTCAACAACGACGGGTAGGTCTCAGGAACACGGGGAATCAAAACACAAAGTTGCTTCACCTACAACCGTAACTGGATTTTAACAATACGAGAAGAGAGCGAGTAATCATTAATGTAGTCGCTGCGTGCATGCGCCGCGTTACTTACCGATTCAGGTAGTCGGAACGGACGAAAGCGATGAACTCAGACAGCCAAAGTAGAAGGCGAGACAGCGCTGTCAGCTGTCCACGCTTGCCGCCTTTATTTCTCGTACGACACGCCCGGGAAACGATACAGTTTAACACGTGAATCGTGTGCCTTGGTGTGGTCTGCACTGTTGTGGCTGGCCGCTAAACCGCAATACTTCGGACCACGCTTGCGCTTCCGCGGGGTCGCTTCTGCCATCGCGGAAATGCGCAGCTTCGCACAGCAAGCCTCTCGGTTCAACGTACCCAGCTGACGGCCCCCCAGTTACCCGCACCGAGAGAAGAACGCGTGCGCACGTGCGCTACCGCTACCGTGAAAGGGGCTGAGTCGGCCGCGCAGAAGGTTCAGAGCTTTCCGACAGAGCCGCAGCGCGGCTGGCGCGGCGCTGTCGTCGAGCCGCAAACTTGAGCTTGGGTTGCCTATTGCATGGGCATGCGCATATAAGTTTTCGTGCCTTCTTTTCCGCCGTTGTGCGTCTCTTCAGTTGTTAGTCGGCGTTTGTGGCGTCGTGACTTCTTTCTTGTGTCCGTGTTTGCACGCCCTGTCTTTTTAGAATTAATACTTACGAACTAGCTCAGCTCTCTGTTATTCTATGAATCCTGCATTTTACTTCGTAAACATTCCCCACTGCACTTGGGTGATCCTGTATGTGCCTTTGAGTTTTTGCTTACGCTTTTTTTGTGATGTGAAATGTATCATGGAATATATTATGCGTTTTTGTCTGCAAATTATATGCTTCTTTTTTCTAATACTAACAATTTTTGGGAATTTATGTCCCAGAACCACGATATGATTATGAGAGACAAAGTAGTGGAGGGCTCCAGAAATTTTTACCATCTGTTGTTGTTTAACGTTTTCCTAAATCTTCGTACACCGGCCTCTGTTATTTCGCCTCCATCGAAATGGCGCCGCTGCGGCCGGTATTCGATTCCGGGACTTTCGGGTCAGCAGTGGAGCACCATAAACACTAGAAAACCATGGCGGGTTCTTGTTTTGTATATTCCTTTCCGCGGTTTAGGTACTCCTTCTGTGTTGTCTGATGCCCATGTATGCATGTGTGCAGTTATATCTTTTTTAGATGCGAAGTATCTTAAGGCGGAGCTCAATCCGGTGGTGGTGTGCTGCGTGACCACCCTTACTGCGCATGCGCATACCCTCTCCACACACCTCTCCACTCCCCCTCACCATTCCTTCTGTCCTCTACCCCTCTCCCCTTCCCCTCTCCTCACACCCTCTCCCCTTCACCTCACCACTTTCCCTCTCCACTTGCCCGCTCCCCTCCCCCTCTCCATAACCCTCTCCCCTCCTCCTTTCCACTCTTCCTCTGAAACGCGGGCTAGACATGCCGAAATTTTCTCCTGCGCAACGCCGCGATGAGCTCGAGCGCATGCGCGTCCCCTCCCCTTCTCTCTCCTCTCCTACGCTGCCCCCCTCTCGCCCGCCTGTCGACCGCGTTCCCCGCTCGCCCTGTGAGAATTAACGGCCAGGCTAGATGGAAGATACGACGCCCGTAGCGTCCCTCTTCGCGTTCCACGACGCGAGGTCGGTAGCATGCCCAACGAACGCCAACGGAACGCGATCGTGCAAGTGCTCCGGCTTCGCATCGCCTCATGGTCCCCTTTAGCGGGAGATGGTGTAATTTTTTTATTTTTCACTGTTTTTGTGTTACAAGGTTACCTTTTCGTCCTGTCTTAAACCATTACGCAGTTCTTGTTATCTTTAATCATTCACTGTCACTGTGAAGCGACTAGAAGAAGTCCTCAGCAAATTCCGCCATGCAGCACTTTATTTGTGTAATTGCTTTTGTCAGCGCAGCATTAATGCGCACAAATAAATGACCTGAACACAGGATATTAATAGGGGGAAGAGCAGGCATTTAGACACACTCACCACACTCACGCGCGCGCGCGCACGCACGCACGCACGCACGCACGCACGCACGCACGCACGCACGCACGCACACACACACACACACACACACACACACACACACACACACACACACACACACACACACACACACGACATACCTATAGTAAAGGTAGATGGTAAGAGCACTTTTATGACAACAGTGTAGCCACCGCATGTCGGTGAGAGAATGCGCGCCGTAATGTGCGTTCCCTTTGTAATGGGTGGCATGCTTTAAAGAGGTACTGACCCAAATTTCCCGGGCGAGATAGCCTATGGGATTGATTCCAGTCAAGATGCATATATCGTCTGCAGAATATCAACAGCGAACATGACCTTGGTTTTGGGGCGTTAAACCCGAGGTAGTATTATTATTAATATGACTTGGAGGTATTTTATATGAATATTGAAGTTCGCGTGCGCGATGCACCTCGCGGTAGTGACACCCTTGAAAGTAACCTACGGTGACCTCGCTACTTCCCCGACGTCACCACGGTGCAGCCGGTACAACAAGTTATGATGACGTCATAGCCGACATTTATCCTTTGCCACGCTTGCGCCAGCACACTACTTTTCGTCGGCGGCTCGCGCGTCCGTGGCCGCCGCGAACGCGCTGAAAGTTTTGTGTTTGGCGATAGTGCTTTCCCGTTCGAAAGAACTTCTTGATGCGTACCGTGCGGCAGTGCGTCACAGTTCTGTGTGCTGAGGTGGCCGAGCGTTTAGGCGGTTGATGTTGCACCCGGCGGCTTGTCGTTTTTGGAGCGCTCTCAAACCGAGACGGGTCGGTAATGAGGAGCCTGTAAATAATTATCTGTTGCGCGCTGCAGCAAGCGATGTGCCGTGTTATGACTAACAGGCCCCCAGCAATACATCGCAGGAAAAAAAAAAACGCGAGGTCAAAATTTTTGTGTCAGAACCCTTTTCAGCCAGCAGCAATTATCCGCGTGATAATTTTTCGACGTCGCGATGCACCCACTACGTGTTCGTAAGGGAATACGCGCAGTTATGTGTGTACCTTTTGTAATGTGTGGCCGGCAGCTCGTTATACAATTCACATGGTGTGATGCCCGATGGCAATGTACACTGGTACCACATTTTACTGCGATATTGCCACGCGCGCTCCTTTTGATATTTTTACGTAACTAGTGCGTTGCGCGCGCAGCCGCTGCGTTGCGCAAGCCGCGCCCTAATGTCCGGAACCTTGCACATTATTTTAGAATCTTCTTACAGGCTTGAGCACGCAAACGCGAACAGTTGAGATTATTCTGGAACTAACGCGGCCACCAGCGTAAGGCTCGAATTATCGATGCCGCATATATAAATGCCGACGCGCTTTACTGCAAATGAGTTTATCGACGGCCGACGCTCTGTTCACCGCTATCAGTGCACAGCGTGTATATCAGTAGTTTAACTTTTCGTTGCCCGGCCACAAGTTCGGCCAAATAAAAAGTTTCGTCTTCAAACTGCCGACTGCTACCTTCTTCAAAGTCATGACTACGTGACAATATTATATCTCGTACTCTAACGCCTGTACACAGGACGCGTATGTTTGTGAAGCATGAAATTTACTTTTAGTGCAGTTACAAGCACTGGCGTTACCCTGTGGTAAACACCTGCTTGCCACGCCTAAGGCTTAGGTTCGATTCCGCCTCAGGGACATCGTGTTTTAATGCCATATCGTAAAGAGTTCGTTTCGCAGAAATTACGGCGTCGTTGGTTGTGAGCGAAAAATTATCATCTTGTCCGTGACCCAAAAGTCGAGAAAGAAGCAAATAAAATAAATAATAAAAAAATTACGCCATCACCCGCTAAAGGGAACCATGAGGTGATGCACTTGCACGATCGCGTTGGCGTTCGTTGCGCATGCTACCGACCTCGGTCAGATAAAGTCGGTCGCACACGTTGCAGCTGTGCCCGAAGCTCCGGACGAGAAATTCGCGCTGGAACCGGGCGTCCGCACCGTCGAAACCGGGGTGTTGAAGTTGTCCTGCGAGGCGTTCTGCACGGGCGTTGGACTTGCGTCGTCTGTCCGCAGCCGACGCGTTGGCTCGACGCTGACGCTTGGCTTCGAAGTCGGCGTTGCGTAAGGCGGGGTTTGCTTGCCGACGCTGCCGTTGCGTTTCGGCATGTCGAGGCTATGTTTCATCTGTAGGAGTTTCCCGCCGACGTTGCCGTTTGCGCTGGGCTTCCCTAGCCCGGAGCTCGGGGTCCGCTTGCCGACGTTTACGTTACGCTTCGGCGCGTCGACCCTTCAGCTGCAACTGGCGCCGACGTTGACGTTGGAACTCATGACGCCGGCGCAGTAACTGAGCGTGTGTAGGACCTAACGCGAGCCTTTTATCTAAACGAGGAGATGGGGAAAGGGGAGAGGAGAGGGAAAGGGGAGATGGTGAGTGGAGAGGGGGAAGGGGAGAGGGGGAGCGGAGAGGAGAAGGGGTGTGTGGAGAGGGCTTGCGCATGAGCAGTAAGGGCAGTCACGCCACACACCGTTTGAGGTCCGCCATACGATGCTTCGCGTCTAAAAACCACAGTTTCGCCTTAAAGGTGAAGGCAGGCTTTCGTCGAACGAAAGGGAAGGCAGCAGAGCGAGTTGTTCGAAGAGGCACGCCAAGCCATTCACCGAGTGCGCGACATGCGTCGTGTATGAAATTCCGTGCTCGTGCGGCAGTGTTTACGTGGGACAGGCTGGGCGGTGCATCAGTGAGAGGCTTCGCGAACATGCCAATTCATTAACGACTGGAATCGGTAGTAATTTAGCTACTCATTGTGCCAGGCATGGGTGCACACCAAGTCTGTCTGACGTCAAAATTCTAAAAAGCTATCGTCAAAAGCACGCGCGGGAGATATTTGAGGCCTTTGTCATTCACCAAAGGGGGGATCGATGTATAAGCATTCAGTCACTCGAATTGTTACAAAAAAATCAGCTATTTGACGTCACGCACGTGACAAAAATCTTGTAATCTTATTGTATTTTTCACTCTTTCGTCTTTCTACTTAGTCTTGGTATCGTCAATAAAAAAATTTCAGTTGGCAGTCAGCGCCCGCCCGTGTGTCGCTTTTCTTCGTCCTGTCATTGCGCTTTTTTTCAAGTTTTAAGTTATGTACCAATTAGCTCGCCTTTCGCCACTTCTTCTAAACGCTGTTCAGTTTGGTTCGGTTGAGTTCAATTCAGTTTATTATTGCGATAGCAATTATATGGACAGTCTCGGCTGGAAAATGTGCGTCCCCGTCGGCGTCATTCACCGTATATGTATAAGTATGTATATATACAGAAAGGCCACAAAGAAAAATAAATAGGAAATTCTTTCCGGCGCGCGGAATCGAACGGGCGACCTCTCGCTTTGCAGCCCACCGCGTTAGACGTTAGGCCACGACAGCACCGTCTCTCAGCCTGCTAACGGCGAGCTATTTATATACACCATGTAATTCAGCATGCTTTCTTAGTGGCCAAATAGATGGCGCGACGTGCGCGCGTGTTGCGCGCTTTAAAGATCGTCGCCCCGCCCCTGCGACCGCCGTTGATGTTCGCTCTACAGGGCGTTGTCGCTTTCGTGCGCTTATCTCAAGGAATGAAGGGGCGGCCGGTGGGGTGCTTCGCTTCGCTCGCTGCAGCGGCCGCGTTTGCGAAAGGAGCGCGCTGTTCAAACAGAAATAAGTAACAACTGTGACAATTAGTTCGCGCTCGTCTTGTGTGTACCTGTTCGTTTGTTTCGTGCGTCCTGCTTGATGTTTGAGCAGTGCGCTTCAAGTGTCGAGCTGTGACGCATTAGTTCACGCACGTGCTGTGTGCGTTCTTTTCGTGCGTCCTTTGGGCTCGAGCGACGCGCTGGCAATTTCGAGCTGCTTTCCGTTCTTCGCGTTACATTACAATTTATTGCTATCGCAATCATTGCTTCGCCATTGCGGCGAAACTGTGACTTTTTTAACACGAAAGTGTTTTATGCCGGGGTCCACCAAGACTTCAAGACGTATTTCCGTCACGGAAATGACGTCGAAAAAATATACACAATCAGATGGCAAAGAAAAAAAAGTACCGTCAACGGGCATCGAACCCACGTCCGCTCAGTCCGCAACAACAGATGCCGGGTACGCTATCCACTGCGCCACGGTCACAGACTCTGAAGGCTTTACGAACGCGCCTTTTATATCTACCACTCTCCCGGTCAGCTGGGTGGTATTGACCTCTGGGAGTGGTAAGGTAATGTAATTCGTCATTGCTGTGGCCTCCGCGACCACCACCTGCAACGCGTTTACGCGTCCGTCCCATACGGCGCGTTTTAAATAGAAGAATTTTGTCAATGCCTTAACACAGGTGGCGACCTTTGCCCAAGCGTCGTAAAAGCGTCGGCCTTGCTCAGAATCACGCTAATACAAACCAAAAATAGCTCTGCGACGCGCGCCTGCCTCGCCTGGCTGTTACACCGCGTTCCCCGCTCACGGCTCGCCCCGAGAAAAATCGCAGCCATGGGGCGGCAGGACGCGCTTTGCGTTTCCCTCTTGTCTGGTCGTGGTGTTCAATCACATTTTAACATGCCGCGGGATGGCGACCAAGTTCTGCGTCCAATATGCGACGCTCTTCTGGCTATCACACCTCGTTTTCTTATTACGCTTTCACCGTTAACTACTACAGCTACCACAAGGGTTTGTTTAATCATTTAACATGGACGTTAGTCGTCGGGATGGTGATGTACCACCAATCATCAAAGTGGGTGCATACATGTTAAACGGCGCCATTAGCTGCCAGACATCAATATACATTGTGCAAACTCTCTGATATCAATGTACAGTAAGCATTCAGTGACTTCTGTAAGGGCACGCTTTACTTTCGTGTTATTACGATTCCTATGACGGAGGGATCAACCGTGTTTTAGGGGCGAAGCTCCTTAAGGCGGCACCCGTTCGTCCCTCGTAGTCGTCGTCGTCGTAGTAGTAGCAGTAGTAGTAGTCGTAGTCCGTAACAAGTCTTACGCTTTGACCTCCAAGGTGGTGCCGGTGGGAGATTTTTTCTTAAAGGCCCCGTTTATACGGGTGTTACATAAGCGTTGGGGTAAATCATGCAATGAATCATCATCATCATCATCATCATCAGCCTGTCTACGCCCACTGCAGGGCAAAGGCCTCTCCCATGTTCCGCCAATCAACCCGGTCCTGTGCTTTCTGCCGCCACTCTATACCTACAAACTTCTTAATCTCATCTACCCACCTAATTTTCTGTCTCCCCCTCACGCGTTTGCCATCTCTTGGAATCCAGTCAGTTACCCTTAATGACCACCGGTTAGCCTGCCGACGTGCTACGTGCCCGGCCCATATCCATTTCTTCTTCTTGATTTCAACTATGATATCCTTAACCCCCGTTTGTTCCCTGACCCACTCTTCTCTCTTCCTGTCTCTTGAGGTTACACCTATCATTTTCCTTTCCATCGCTCGCTGCGTCGTCCTCAATTTAAGTTGAACCCTCTTAGTATAAATCTCCGGGTTTCTGCTCCGTAGGTAAGTACCGGTAAGATGCAGCTGTTATATACCTTCCTCTTGAGAGATAGTGTTAGACTACCATTTATGATTTAATAATGCTTGCTGAATGAGCCCCATCCCATCCTTTTTCTTCTAGTTATTTCGCTCTCATGGTTCGGCTCCGCGGTTACTACCTGTCCTAAGTAGACGTACTCCTTTACAACTTCAAGTGTCTCGCCACCTATCGCAAAGCGCTGTTCTCTGCCAAGATTGTTCCAGATTACTTTATTTTTATGCATATTAATTTTCAGACCTACTCTTCTGCTTTCCGTATCCAGTTCAGTAATGATGAGCTGTAATTCGTCTCCCGCGTTACTCATCAATGAAATGTCATCAGCGAATCGCAGGTTACTGAGATACTCTCCATTAACTTTTATCCCTAATTCTTCCCAATCTAGGGCCCTGAAAACCTCCTGTAAACACGCGGTGAATAGCATTGGAGAGATCGTGTCTCCCTGCCGTACGCCCTTCTTTATTGGTATTCTGTCGCTTTCTTTATGGAGGACTATAGTGACTGTGGATCCGCTGTAGATTTCTTCCATTAGGTTTATATAGGCTTCGTCGATGCCCTGATTCCGCAGTGCCTGCATGACTGCTGATGTCTCCACCGAATCAAATGCCTTCTCGTAATCTATGAAGGCTATGTATAGGGGTTGATTGTATTCCGCGCATTTCTCTATCACCTGATTGATAGTGTGAATACCAATTAACCCTCGGCCCTCAGTCCCCAGCGACTGCGAAGCAACTGACCCAAGCGGCGGTCAGACCTGCGACGCAGCAGAGGGTGCTAAGAATCTCTGGGTCCGGAAAGGCCGCCATTGGAATCTCAACTTGGCTACGTATAACGCTAGAACTTTATCTAGTGAGGCGTCTAGCTGTGCTATTTGAGGAATTAGAGGGTGGTAAATGGGATGTAATAGGGCTCAGTGAGGTTAGGAGGCCACATGAGGCTTATACAGTGCTGAAGAACGGACACGTCCTATGCTATCGTGGTTTTGCTGACAGAAGAGAACTAGGGCTGGGGTTCCTTATTCATAAAAATATAGCTGGCAATATAGAGGAATACTATAGCATTAATGAGGGGGTGATATGTATCGTAATTAAGTTTAATAAGAGGTACAAGATGAAGGTGGTACAGGCCTACGCGCCTACATCCAGCCATGATGATCAACTGGTTGAACGCTTCTACGAAGACGTAGAATCAGCAATGAGTAAGGTAAATACACAGTATACTGTACTGATGGGCGACTTTAATGCAAAGGTAGGCAAGAAGCAGGCTGGAGATCATGCAGTTGGGGAATATGGCATCGGCTCTAGAAATGCCAGAGGGGAGTTACTAGTAGAGTTCGCAGAACGCAATAATTTACGGATCTTGAATACCTTCTACAGAAAACGGGCTACTCGTAAGTGGACGTGGAGGAGTCCTAATGGCGAAACTAAAAATGAAATAGACTTCATAATGTGCGACCACCCGGGCATTGTAGAGGATGTGGAAGTAATTAACAAGATCCGATGCAGTGACCAAAGAATGGTAAGATCTAGAATTCAACTAGACGTGACGAAGGAACGGCAGAAACTGATACGCAAGAAACCGATTAATGAACTAGCTCTGCCAGGGAAAGTACAGGAATTCAGAGTTTCACTTCAGAATAGGTACGCGGCTTTAACCAAGGAAACCGACCTTAGCGTTGACGCAATGAATGATAATCTGACTAGTATCATTAAGGAGTGTGCAGTGGAAGTCGGGGGTACAGTCGTTAGACAGGACACTGGTAAGCTACGCCCAAGAGACGAAAAACCTCATTAAGAAACGTCAAGCCATAAAAGCCTCAAATGCAACAGACAAAATAGTGCTGGCGGAGCTTTCGAAGTTAATCAATAGGCGTAAAGTAGCCGACATAAGAAAGTATAATATGGAGAGAATTTAGCATGCTCTAAAGAACGGAAGAAGCCTCAAAGCTACGAAGACAAAACCGTGCATAGGCAAAAATCAGATGTATGCATTAAGGGACAAGGAAGGCAAGGGCACAACCAATATGGATAGAATAGTTGAGGTAGCGGAAGAGTTCTACAGAGTTCTACAGTAATATCCCAGAGGAATCTGACCTCCCACCAGTATTGACAGGAGAAGTAAAGAAAGCCCTAAAGGGAATGCAAAGAGGCAAAGCCGCTGGTGAGGATCAGGTAACATTAGACCTGTTGAAAGACGGTGGAGAGATTATGTTAGAAAAACTGGCCACCCTGTATACGAAGTGTCTCTCGACGGGGAGGATACCGGAATCTTGGAAGAATGCCAACATCATAACTCGAGAACATATTGAGCGATTACAAACAGGGACGTAAGGGAGACGACAACACAATGCGCATTGTGTTGTCGTCTCCCTTACGTCCCTGTTTGTAAGCGCTCAATATGTTTTCAAGTTCCGTTTATCAACAAGCCCAAAAAATGGCAATGCCAGCATCATCTTGATTCATAAGAAAGGGGACGTCAAGGACCTGAAAAATTACAGGCCCATCAGCTTACTGTCCATTGTCTACAAGCTATTTACAAAAGTAATTGCTAACAGAATTAATACGACATTAGAGTTTAATCAACCAAGGGACCAGGCAGAATTTCGTACAAGCTTCTCAACAATAGACCATATGCAATGAATAATTCAAAGTAAAAACCAATGAAACTTTTGAATAAAGGTTGATTGATGCACTGTGAAAACAAAAACACGCGTTAAATAAGTAAATTGTACAAGAAAGGTTCCAAATGTGGCAAAATAGAAGAAACAACAGCATGAGGCAATTGAACGCAATATGTAGTGCAAAACTCTGAAGAAAGTAGCGCTGTACAAATAAATACAACACTAACAACCAATAAACATTGTACAAATGAATAATATGTTCGTACAATCAGTGGCCATTAATTCGGCAAAACAGAGGACACATCAGCAATGAACATATGGTACAACATGGTGGCGAGGCCATTCCAATCTGACGCTGTTCGAGAAACAAATTAAGCAAAGAAGGTGGTCGTGTGTGAACGTGGTTACTTTGAGCGGATGTCGAGTGCGTTGTGATATTCTTGTCGGTAGGATGATGTACGGCATGCGGTTAAGTGAACTGTTGAAAAACTTATGAAAAAGTCGTTATGAAGCTTAAGAAAATAACTTATGAAAAAGAAAAAAACATGGCTGATCCCTCCGTCATAGGAATCGGAATAACACGAAAGTTAAACGTGTCTTCACAGATGTAGTGCCTATTGTGTAGTGATATATGAGAGCTTGTACAATGTCTATTCGTGTTTGGCAGCTATAGCACCGTTTGACGTGGATGCACCCATGTTGACCGCATGTGTCTATCGCGACGACTAACGCCCATGATCATTATTAAACCGTTGTGGTAGCTGACGGTGTGAACATATATTTGGACACAGCGAATCGTGAATCCCGCGTAAGGATGATATCAGCAAGCTCATAATCAACACTGGTACCCGGTATGCGCTTCTTCAAAGCGTCGTCAATTAAGGAGAGAAACGGCACGGTGTGCGCTTTCTAGTAATGGGTAGCCGACGCCTGTGCTCATGCATACGTAACACACACTGCGCTTCAGCAACACGGGAGGTAGGGGTTCGTAGCCTGAGCCCCAAACGCGTGCGTCCCGCTGGCCTCTGTCTGGCAGGCGACCAAGGCACGACATTCGCCCGTCGAAATCGCGTCCTTTCTGCAACGCATATTGTAGCAGTTGTTAGTCGGTGCTCTCGCAACTGAAGCAGTCGGCCGCGGAGAAATCCCGTTGGTACACGTGGAAGCTGCACTACTCCGATGAGCCGACGCACGCTAACAGGAAGCCAAAGGCAAAGAACGTAACTGCGTCAAGGGTGCCTCGGCGACGCCAGCGCGGCCAGTCTACCACTCTGGTATCGAGAGGCTTTAACCATTACCTCCGATATCGCGTGCAATCTCGAAGGAAACGCTAGTAAGTGTCGATCGTGAAGGATTACTTCTTTTCACACCTCACAGATGCCGGCACCGCCCCGCTCCGCCCGCCGCGAAAGAGAATGTGTGAAAGATATAAGGCGCGTTCGCGCCGTGTCTAGCATTTCCCGAGTTAGCTTACTCGGTAGGGTGTCGGGCGCTTGCCGTCGCGGCCGCAACGTCACGAGTTCGATTCCCAGCGGGGTATGTTTTTCTTAGCTTTTTTTTTTCTTTCTCACCCGTTGGCGTCCATTTTATCAACGTCATATCCGTGACGGATGTACTTGGTGGACCCCGGCATCAAACACTTTCGTGTTTAAAGTGAATGGCACTCTTTTATGTTTTATCTTTCTTTTATGCCGCAGAGTCGTTGCCTAGTACAATCTGCTGTGATGCAACACGCCCAGTCCTTAACCTCATTAAATGCTAAAGCCCTTAGGCGAATGGGTACGTAAAGAAAGCGTGAACACTAAGAAATCAGAATTACTGCGATTGAAAATTAAATTGCTGCCTTTCGCAATCATTTCTTGCAGGATGATAAAGTTTTTGGGCTGTTGCGAGGATGACCCTCTCTTCACAAGTCGTGCATGACTGCTTTTCAAAGCACTAGAAGTAACAACAATGAAATGAGTGAGCGGCATGTGCGCTCAAAATCACAGTTGCTTGAATTGAAGCGGAAATTAGAGTCTCTTTTGCAATCGCTTCTCGCGTACCTAATTCTAAGGTATGACAGAGAGAGGAGTCCGTCGGATATGCCGCTTCTAATGTCGGTGAGGGCTTTCTCTTCGAATTAAAGTCGCGTTCAGTAATAGGTTGTGTGCAACAGTGTTCCCGGAGTCTCAGACACGTATACAAAAATATTTTCTTTTATTGCGCGAGGCATCATTGACTGAGAGCTTGCAGACGTGTAATTTCATGGCGATAGCAATTATATGGACAGTCTCGGCTGGTTTTTGCCGTCGCCGTAGTCGTGCACCGTATATATATATATATATATATATCCCTTTCAGCCCTGGATTTTTTATTTTGGTCGGGGACTTTTTTTGTGCTTGTTTTCCGAATAGTTATGACCTCAGAAGACCACAAACGAAAAATTGAGCCTGTGGTACAAGTATTAATGGATTTACAGACATGACATCAAATTAGGTCATCAGGGCTCAGCGGTTGTGAAATGAGAAATATGGCATCTTTTTTCGTGCTATTCACTAAAGTACACAAAATGTGAACCACGTCTCATTTTTCAGTGAGATACTCATTGAAACAGCTTCGGTACGTCGACCCGAAAATTGCGCTTAGCCGCCTCAGCTCACCCACCTCGGCGTCACCCATGACTTCGGTCAAGCGTATTCTTCATTGCGGCTCCCAGCTCCGCAAGCATGCCACCAATTTGGTGTCAATACCAGTGCGGATCATTGAAGAAGTATTCCCCCAAGAATGGGCCGTTTTGGTTTCATTTCCGAGGTGCTAGGGGCAATGTTGTGTGATGGTGTCAATTGACACCGCCAGGGCCGAAAGGGATATATATATATATATATATATATATATATTGTGGGGTTTGGTGTCTACTCCAAGAAAGAAGGCGTTCGTAGACGGCGGGGAAACGCAATAACATTTATTAGTCAGAACTTGAACGACGTTAGGGCGGCAAGAAAACTAAAACAACTTCGAAGAACCACTTCCGCACCGGTGCCGCTAACCCTGACCCCGGCGGACCGCACGCCACGCACACGCGCACACTTCACGACAGTTCGCCGGCCACTCCCCCCGGGCCGCTCACTGTGCTGGTTTATAAAGCATTCGCACATGGAGGCACATGCGCAGTGGCGTTCGTCGCTGCTTGTCATCACCGCCGCTGAAAGCGAGGGCGAGGGTTGTTATCCGCCATCCCCACAATATATATATATATATATATATATATATATATATATATATATATATATATATATATATATATATATATATATATATATATATATATTGTAAGGAAGACAGCGCCGCTGGGGCAAGGTATATGTAAACTGGTAGCGTAACTTCCGTAGAAGCCCACGTGTCAAGCCGGTGGCTAGTTGTTGCAACAGTCGCCATCTATGTGAGGAGGGGACAAACAGAATTAAAAAAAAAGAAAAAGATGACGTCACAACCGGAAGCGGAAATGACGTCACGTTTTAAAGCGATGGGCGCGAAATTATGAAATTTTTTTACAGGGCGCCGCTTCTTACTTTTTTTTTTATAGCTGCCCGTTCTTTTTCTTATCACTACGACGGCTCCATAATGGAAGCCTCAAGATAACGGGAAGACGAAAAAGACAGATTTAATAAATAAGGTGTATTTTATTGGCGAAATATTGCAGTTGAACAGGATATTACCCCAAAATATATAACACAGAAATCAGAAGTAGCATAACAATTCAACGTGCACACTGTGATGGTGTAATGTGGGCCCAGGATCCGAAATAATTCAACCAGCAGTCAGGTGATTCTGTACACACAACACAGACTTTAACACAACCGATAACTCTGACGATTCACACACAACACACTACAGCATTCCTTATTTACATCCTAAACGTCCTACGCGCCTCGCACACAAACTGTCCTACTCGCCGTTATGAACTGTTGCCGCTGCGGCGAGGTCGGTCGTCACCGGTACTCCTTGGGCAGTCAACAGTCACGCTGCCTTGACCGTGGCGAAGTGGTAGTGGTGGTGATGATGGCACTGCAGGCCGGTAGATCACCAGGCCACTGCAGCGCAGGTTCGCTGCCCGTCGCCAACATGAGCCGCGGCCACCTCGTGACACCACTCGGGCCCCAGGACCTCAGGCCAGGAACAGACTAGGCTGCCGGTCTCTGTGTCAGCACCGGGCACAGAGCGGGAATCAGGCTCACCAGGTCCACATGGCTGCCGGACGCCTGGTTAAGCGATGTCGCGACCCGAACCGCCGACCAGCGGCTGCCGTTCCAACCGTGTCGCGCTCCAGCTCCTCGAGCCGCACGCCCCGCTCGCGCTTCCTTTTCGTCGTCTTACCCTCCAAGGCGTACCGCAGAGCAGAACTGTCGTTCCCTCTTCGCCCCGTCACGGGCCACACAATCCACATCATCACACACACAAACCTTGCACACGTGTTGCTCTTGCATCCGTAGACAGCGCAGCGTTTCTTCGCGTAGCGTGGCGGACTCATCATCCCGAAGGGCGACAGCACGCCGGCCGTGCGCTGGCAAAACACAGTCACTGAAACGGTTCCCGATGGCTGCGATGGGCTATATTACCTTCTGCCAAGTACCACGACTGGAAAACAACGGTTATGCGAGGAAATATCTACGGACGACAGGCACAAACCTACTGCGCAAAAACGAGCGACGCCATTTGCAACTCAAAATGAGCAAAACCGTTGGCCCATGTTACCAGACTGCCTGCATGTGCCCGCTGTTTCTGAAAATAAACGAAAAAAATTGGCCACTCAACCACATACCCAAGACTAAAGTTTGAATAAAGTAATCTACTAATTTAATTCGTGACAAATAAATTTAAAACTAATGAAAATAAACGCCTAATTAATTTTTTGTTTTCAATATTTGTCCCCCCCTCACCTAGTAGCGCTTTAATCGTCACGCGGGTGTTGATGTTTGTCGCAATAGGTTTCCGACCACTTTTCGTTCCGACTTTCGCGACCTATTTAGATTGACCTTGGCTGGGGCGCGAACGCACGCTCGGCTACAGGAAGACGAGGCAGAAGAAGTGAGCATAAGAACAGCCGGCCCACGAACGGGCGTTGTCTCTTGTTTCTCTGTTTCTGCATTACAATGGCGCAGTCTACGAACTATGAACCGTAAGTGCATCCTCGTGGTTAATCAGCGCTGCGTCCCTTCCCTCCAAGGAACGATTATGCAGCCCGTCTCGCTACTACTGCCGGAAGCACCTGTGCCACCATTCAAGGACGGCGTCCAGGCCTCGGTGGCTCAAGGGCAGGCTTACCCCGGCGCCGCCAACATAGTTCACGGCCTACCGTTGCCCAGGAATGCTGTGTCCTACTCCTCGGACGTCACCACTGGCTCCACGCGCGGATCGCCCGAGACCGCCGCCGAGCTTTCCGCCACCATCGCGCGACTCAGAGTCACGGTGAACGCCTGGGCAGCTTCAATCTCCGTGCTTTGTCCTGCCGCCTTGCCAGCACTGCACTCGCTCAATGCCGCGTTGGCCGCCGCCGCCTCGCAAGACCATGAAAAGTGCTCACCCGACAGCCGCAGAGAGCTGCGGTATGCCCTTACGAAGCTCTCATACCAACTTGGCTGGTTGGCGTCGTCATGCTCCGGAGTTTCGCCTACCGTATCACCATCAGTGGCTGCCTGCGAACTACCAGAATTCCGCGGCTTCCAAGACGACGCCGGCAATTGGGTGGCCACCGTCAACGCTCTTGGAGCTCGCGAGGCGTGGACGGACCTAGAGAAATGGTGCGTGGCCATTTACCGCCTTCGTGATGCTGCCAAAGCATGGCACAACTACGAAGGCGTGAAACAACAATCCTGGCATCAGTGGTGTGCAAGATTGACTACTGTTTTTCGACCACTTTCTCATGCCTGTGATTCCCTCCCTGCCGACTCAGTTTATACCGCGGATGGGAGAGGTGAGGCACACCACCTCGACGTGGCACCTCGACCCTCCACTACCCTGCCTCCTCTCGGTGAACGAGATCATGAAGGGTACGGTACAGCTGTGCCCTTTACCAGCGTTCCCTCTCTCGGACATCGAGCTCACGTGGAGCACAAGCTCGATGGTCCATCGGAGCCCTCCAGCCCCACGACAGAAAGCTGCTCGGGCTGCCCTACAACTGACGTCAGGCGCGCGTGCTGCACTGCGCCGGAACCCGGCGCCATAACGTCACTGAGAGAGGCCGAGACCACCCTCATACAGCGCAGTTGGAGGAACCGGCCCCAGATTCGCCTTCGCTGGGGCACATGCAGATACCAGCTCCTCTCGTGCTTGCCAAACCTACAGTAAAGGCGCCAGAAGAGCCCAAGCCATCCATCACTGTGCTCGCTGACGAAGGTCATAAGGCGCATAACCTCGGCGCTGAAGGTGCCCGCAGCAGCCACTCCAACGAAAGCTTCGCTGATTGTCCCGCGGCAGACACGACCGGCCGAGAGCTGTGTTTTCCGCCACAGATGGGAGAAGCTACGTGGCTACTCTCCACACCAAACAAGACCACCCACAAGCCACAGAGGTTGGCGATGCCGCCTCCATGCTCGTCAGTGCTTGAGCACATGGATTGGCCAGTTATTATCGTACCTGAGATGCCCCTCACTCAGACAAGGAAACCAAAAAGTGGGGGGCATATGCAGCTGTCCTCTGTGTGGAGCCTGAAAAGAATAAACGCCCGTTTCTCGGCAGCGTGGTACGCTCCACCTAGCTCGTGCGCTGGGAGAGCGTCGATGAGATTTGGTCCGTCAGCTGCAAAGCTGCACAGACGCGCGCAACGACAGAACTGCGGTGACAACACATCAGTGCAGTCATATGCCGTTCATCGTAAACCTCCTACAGTGCGTCCAGAAATGCGACGAGAGGAGCGACAGCGGCAGCTACGACCTTCCCTCAATAGCCAGTGCCGCAGTAGGGTACGAATTTGGGCTGGTTGGTGCATGACTTCAAGTAGAAAACAGCGCTACGAGACGGGACAAAGAAAGGGCACAAACACGGCGCCGACTATCAACCAAATGTGCTTTATTCCACCAGTCCGCATATTTATACTCCGCCATGACCAAAGAAAGCATAACAAAAAAACAGAAAAAGCCCGGTCAGCCTGTGCAAAGACAAGAAATCCTTAACTCGACAGAAACGCTATCTCCTTCGGAAGCAGTGAAATCGAGGTGAGGCTAACACATGCCTCGCCGCCTTTACAAATCTGATACGCTTCAGACACGAGACGCGCACGTTCGTCATAGTACTTTGATATGAAACTCGAATCTTTAAAAGATGGCTGGCAGCCGCATTCATTTCAATTAATGGACAGTTGACTGTCTTTTGCTCGTTTAGAGACCTTGTTCGCGTGCTCGCGCAGGCGGTCATTAGCACATCGGCCAGTTTGACCAACATAGTAACGCCCGCAGGAAAGAGGAATCTTATACACAACAGAATCGCAACATTCAACAAACTTTTGCCGGTGCTTCTTACTACATCTTTCCGTCTTGGTTTCTCTGTTTACCTGCTGACACAGGCTACCAAGTTTATTTTTGGCAGAGAATAACAACCTTACCCCAGCTCTACTGACCACCTTTTTAAGATTATGTGCCACCTGGTGCACATACGGAATGACTGCAACTGGTTGCTGGAGGTGTGTCGGTGATTGCACAGCTGTTGAGACCCTGTTCTTAAAGCTAGAAAGGAGGCTTTCTGCGATGCTGGTCAGTACAGTTTCCGGGAAACCTGACAGCTTCAAACGTGCTAATTGACAAGAAAAACTCTCCTCAACCTGGTGGTCACAGGACCTCTCAAGCGCCGCCTTCATGCAAGCCCTGGCAATGCCGAGCTTCACAATCTTCGAGTGCGCGGACGAAAAAGGGAGAAGGCTCTTCTGCGACCTAGGCGCATAACCCCAACAAACATGGTTGTTTGAGAACGAGAGTTCCAAGTCCAAGAAGCGTAGCCTATTGTCTAAGGGATGCTCAGTGGTCAACTCAAGTGGAGGTAATTCCGTGAGGAATATGTCAAAAATTCCAGCAGCAGGCTGTACGTCACGAGGGTTAGTGCAATAAAAAACTAAAAAGTCGTCCACGTACCGCATTACCTTTACCACGCTAGTCTGCCTAAGCTTGCTCTCAAGATTACGGTCATAGCGGGCTAGTAAAATGTCGCTGAGAGCAGGGGCGATGCATGAGCCAATGCAGACTCCTTTTCCCTGAATGAAAAGCTTATCGTCAAAACTTATAAAGGTGGATTGCATGTAAAACTTTAAGAACTCTAAAAATTTGTCGACAGTGATTCCACATGCATTCTGAAACTTAACAACACCGTATCCGTCAATGCAATTACTAACCTCAGCACACACATCATTCTGAGGCAACGAGTAGTATAAGTCCTTGATGTCGACTGAAAAGGCACGCACACCCACTGGGCAGTCATCTCGGAGATAGGCAGAAACAGTACCTGGGCTCCTTATGAGGTAGGGGTCGTCGATGTCAAGTAGGCACAGGAACCTTTGCAGGAGCACAACAACTTCTCGCTGCCAGGTACCGCGCTCGGAAACGATGACGCGGAACGGGCAAAGTTCTTTGTGAGTCTTGGCGCTGAAAAAAGCTGAAAGGCTGGTTCCTTTGCAGGCCTTCACGGATGATGCCAATTTGGCAAGTCCAGCTCTTTCGCACAGCTGAACTGCCCTAGTTTTCACTTTCGTGAGGACCACTCCTTTCGCTTCGTGGAAGTTGCTGTTAATGGCCGCTTCTGCCTTTTCCTTGTACATACCACGAGGCACCACGACGAATCCTCCCTCTTTATCAGACAGGAGCAGCTTCAGGCCGGCATCCCTAAGGACAGCAACCGCTGAGCGGAGCTTAAACGTATTGCCTTTCTTAACCCGCTGAGGCAGGCAGTCCACTCCTTCCCTGATGCACCGGTCAACTTGTCCGCCGGTCCTTCCCTGATGCACCGCCATGTTTGTGCCCTTTTTGTCCCGTCTCGTAGCGCTGTTTTCTACTTGAAGCCAGTGCCGACCGCCAGAAACATGTACACTACAACACACCCAGTCGCAGCTGAACCGATATCTGCAAAGACCGCCAAGGAGCAGTCAATTTCGCCCACCAGAAACGCTTCGGCAGCTCGTCATGCTACGTCGCAGTCGTCGCCGAGTGTAAAGAAGACAGCGCCGCTGGGGCGCGAACGCGCGCTCGGCTACAGGAAGACGAGGCAGAAGAAGTGACAATAAGAACAGCCGGCCCACGAACGGGCGTTGTCTCTTGTTTCTCTGTTTCTGCATTACAATATATATATATATATATATATATATATATATATATATATATATATATATATATATATATATATATATATCAAAGCCACAAGAACACAGCAATACTTTCCGACGCGCGGAATCGAACGGCCAACCTCTCGCTCCGCAGCGCGCGGCGTTAGACGGCTAGGCAAACAAGAGTACCGTCTTTCAGCTTGCTAACGGCGAGCTATTTATATACATCATTTACTTCAGCGTGCTTTCTTACTCACCTGCGAGATGGCGCGAAGTGCGCGCGCTTTAAAGGTCGTCGCCCCGCTCCTGCGAACGCCGATGCTCTGCGCCCTACAGGGCGTAGTCGCCTTAGTGCGCTTCTCTCGAGGAAAGAAGGGGTGGGGGTGGGTGGAGCGGGGGGTTGTATGTCTTGTGCTTTCCCCGCGATGTCACCGCTGAAGCCACAGAGCGTACGAAGGTCACTTCGCTCACTGCAGCGGCCGCGTTTGCGAAAGGAGCGCGCTGTTCAAAGAGAAATAATTAACAACTGCGACATTTAGTTCGCGCTCGTCCTGTGTGTACCTGTTCGTTCGTTTCGTGCGTCCTGCTTTATTTTTCAGCAGTGCGCTTCAAGTATCAAGATGTGATGCATGATAATTCGCGCTCCTCCTGTGTGCGTTCTTTTCGTGCATGCTCGGGCTCGAGCGACGCGCTGGCAATTATAAGCTGCTTTCCGTTCTTCGCGTTACATTCCAATTTGTTGCTATTGCATTCATTGCTTCGCCGTCGCGGCGAAACTGTGACTTCTTTATATTTACTTTACGATCCCCGCTAGTGACTCCTGGTTAGATCACTGAGGCATCCTTTTCATTAAAGCTCAGTGTTTATGTAACCTAAATCCGAAATTCAATTTTGGGTACTGGAAACGCGCTTTGGCCGCCATGTCTTGGCAGCACTACTCGAACGCCAGCGGCTGCGACGCCACGAGGTACTGATAATTTGGCTCAAATTGAGGAAAGAAGTAGCTAAAAAAAAAGAAACGTGGTTGAACCCTGTGTCATAGGCAGGGTGTCGGAACGAAATGTTTTTCGTTTTGGTTTTAGGTTCGTTCCACCGCAAAAAGTTCCGTTCCGTTTCTTTACGGAACGAAAAAAAAATGTTCCGTAACGGTTCGTAACGGTTTTTTTTTTTGGAAAAACTTGAAGTTAAGGTAATCGTAACGAACATTGGATTTGTGATGTAGTTACTTGCCCTGCTCTTAGGAAAGTGGGACAAGGGTAAAATACGCTCTTCAGAGGAGCGGAAGTAACTGTACCACGAATTTCTACCAACTAGCACAAACCAGTATTAGTTTCAAAGTCAGAGTATTTATTTTCTCAGAATGCAAATACGAATTTTTCAGTGGGCTCAATGCTTTGTGTCAAGGGAGTGAGTACGACCTCAGAAGCAGCACGTCATTGAGTGTACTCTCTGATGTGCGAGACCGCTGTTCTGATAAACAGATCGTCAGGGCTGGAACGAAAGCTGGAAGAGCGGACTTTGTAGAGCCCGCTGGAGAGTCTCTTGGGGCAATAATGCAAGGTACCCACCACGCCATAAATCATCCCAATTCTTCTGAAGTAGAGAAGTTCCCATTATGCCATTTTTGTCATTCTTCAGAGTCTCGTGGTACACGCTACACATCTGTAAGGCATTATGTGCACTTTGCGCTGTGACTGATGGTGATAAAGAATAATGGCTGAGCACTTTGCAGTGGGTCGGAAGCAGTGTGGCGGAATGGGCGCCTCCATTCCATTTCAGTTCCACTGCGGGGAATTAGAACTTGCCGCAATGCCATTCCTTTCAATTCCTCGGAATGAAAGAAAACTTAGCCCATTCGCACTCCGGGAATGGCCGGGCAGTTCAATTCCATCAATGTAATTCCTCCACGTAAGAAAGGCATCTTGATAGTTTTATTGAGTTAAGAATGAACGCCCCATAAAGCCGATGTCATCAGATGCATTAAAAACTGCAATAGTACGCAAATAAGGTTACCAAGGTCGAGGGATAGTAGCAATAGTAGCTTGGTTAGATATCTCGTGCAGTACAACCACCCTACTAATTCCCATGGGGGCAGTTCTCTCACCTATAGTATTTGCATGGTCAGCATGCTTGAACGAATGGTGGTGTTTTATTATTGTTTATGCTTAAATGTGTTAATGCTAAAATGACGACGTAGCGTATTTTTATGCTGACAAAAGTAGTATGCAAGAAGACTAAGTAGTTTTGCCACGCGTCTGGAGCGGTTGTGAATATGGAGAAAAATAAGATTTGGTTAATGGGGAATAAGACCCTCTAGATCTGCTGGTATTAGTTGGAATAGTGCACCGCTCGGGCACCTTGTGCCTTTGTATCGGGTACGGAACACTGGGCCGCACTGCTCGTCAGTACCCACGCTTGTCAAGCGCTCCTCGCAAGCATAGAAGCACTATCGTGGCACTGTGGTGGAAGACCCGACTGCCACGCAGACAGCGCGGGTTGAAATGCCTATCCTAGAAATTTCCGATCCTAGAATTTGTTTCTCAATCATTTTTTTATATCACGCGATAGCGGTCACGGACACCGGCGGCGATGGACAACTATGGCGCCAAAATCACCTGTTGTGATCTCATAACAGCTTTCGCTGTAACAAACTTCAGCGCCGACAATGCGCTCTCTACGCTGGTCTGCGTGAGAGGCGCGCAAAAATCCACTTGCGTTAACATAAACATCTCTGGTTGCCACTGTTTTCGTTTTTCGCACAATTTCAACGTATCTTTGCTTTGGAATTCCTGCCTGAGGTACGCGCTAATACAGTGCCCTGATACATGCTCATATTGCACGGGCTCAGTTGCTCCGGATTGCGAAGTTTTCTCGTGAACCGAAAAACGATTGAAAAAATTTCGTTTTCACTCCGGAACGAAATAATAGATAAAGTTTCGGTTACGTTTTCGTTCCGGCCCAAAATATCGTTTTTTTCGTTTTTCGTTTTCGGTTTTGGTTCCGTTCCGACACCCTGGTCATAGGAATCGGTATAACACGAAAGTGAAACGTAGACAAGTAGTTCCATGTTCATTGTAGAAAGCGCAGGGAACATCAGATCGCGTGTCGTCCACTAGACGCACTAGACGGCGACGCCGGCTGCCGGCTGCAGTGAGGTTCGCGCAGGCGCAGTGAGCACTGTCGTTTGTGCTCTTTCGTCTTCCGCCATAACGTCAGCTGCCGCGCACCGAATCGCCGCAAAACAGGCTGTTCGCGCGACGAAAGAGCACCGCGCCCGACGCTTACTGCGATTGCGCAAAAGTCGTCGTAGCCGCCGGCCGGCGGTCGTGCCGAGTGGACGACATGCGATACGATGTTTTCTTTCACCGCTGTATATATTGATAAATGAGAGCTAGCACAATGTGTGTTGTTGGTTCGTGGCTAAAGCACCGCTTTGTGGACGCACCTACGTTGATCTTAGTGGCACATCTTCATGCCGACGGCCAATGTCAGTGATCATTAATAAACATTTTTGGTAGCTCAAGTAGTTAACATAAACACGGACACAGCGTATCGTGAATCGCGCGCAAAGATGGCACCGACAAGCACACAATTTTACTGGGTACGCGCTCATGGAAAACGTCGTCGGCAAGGTGTGCGCTCTCGCGCAGTTGGCTAAGCCACACTTCTGCTCATGCGTACACCACCATGCAGCGCTTATCGCGAGAGGGAGAGGTCGTAGCCTTAAGTCCAAACCCCATATGCGTGAAAATGGACGCGACAGCGACGAGCGATACGACGTAGAACGCCTTCGCGCAAGCGGTCGCTTGGATGGGCGAACGCCATTCACGCGACGGCTTCGGCGAGCGATCTCCACTGTTGCTGCCATGAGGGCGCTTCCCGTACCGAAAGTAGCCCGTCATCAGCTGTATGCAACGTAAAATACGATTTTTTTGTTGCACAATGGTACATAAAATGTTTATCAATGTCTTGCGGTATTTTTTCGATCCCTTCACTGCTGCTACAGACAGTGCGGGACATGTAGTTCCTGTCCCTGAGGTCCCATAACGCACGTTCGCGTTCAACGACGTCAACGTTCCACTGATCACCGTTGGCCATGTTGATAAACGTTGTTGTTGGTGCGCGTCGATAAGCAAGTGGCGACAACCAGCAGTTCGCTACTGATGTACATCCTGTTCCGGTCTCTTTTCCTGCATATAAACAAACACTCGCCAAAGTTGCAACGAAAAAAAGAAGACTTTATGACGTTTCGAGACCACTACGGGTCTCTTGTTCACATACAAGCGTTAGAAGTTGGGCCGTGCCTTTATATGCGTAGTAGATGGCGCAATGATCTGGTGTAAGTATCGGGTAGATTTCCACGTGTCCGATTAAGTGTATGAGGCGTCGACTGGATTAATAATGATTCCAAAAGGAGGCGGGATGACAGTGATTTTTTGGTGCCGATGACAGTCGCTGAATTCCAATCAATGTTGTGACCCGTGTTAAGATGATGTTCAGCTAGTGCGTTGGCGGCAGCATGTCCCTTAGCTACGTCATTCTGGTGCTGCTTGATACGCCGCTTGAAGTTGCCCGATTCTCCTATGTATGATGCGCGGCAGTCTTGACATGATATCTTATATACCACTCCAGGGTAGCGTTCACGTTCCAATGGATCTTTAACGCGGACCAGCTGGCTTCTTAATTTGTGCGACGGCACGTGTGCGACTTGCACGTCATAGCTCTTGAAAATTCTTGCGAGGGTTTCGCTTACGCCGGGAGCATATGGAATGGGTGCAGTTTTCTTCCGATCGCTTGGTTTGTCTCCAGGGGGTTCTCTGGAGCGGAGTTCCTGCTGACGTAGTAGTTGGCGAGGGTAGCCGTTGCCTGTGAGGTCATGTTTCACTTTAGCGTATTCCCGCCTTCGCGCTGAATCGTCTGAGCAAAGACGGAGCGCACGCTTGAAGAGGGATGCCGCCACAGAGCGTTTGTGGCCTATGGGATGCGCCGAGGCAAAGCTGAGGTACCTGCCCGAATGTGTGGGCTTTCTATGCACCGTTGTAGAACAACCGCCGGAAGAGCGCTGAACAAGGACGTCGAGGAAGGCAATTCCTCCGTTGCTCTCTTCGTCTACCGTGAATTCAATGGACCGTTCAATGGACCGTTCAATAGAGTTCAGGTGGTCCAGGAACGGTTGCACTTCTGAGTTGTGGATTACGCAAAAGCAGTCGTCTACATACCGAAGGAAAGTCTTTGGAGGGTGCTCGAAAGTATCCAAAGCTTTGCTCTCGATGAATTCCAAGGCCAGGTTTGCACAAGTTACAGAAACGGAAGCGCCCATGGCTGTTCCAAAAACTTGTTTGTAATAGTTCCCATTAAACACAAAGTAAGTGTTGCTAAGGCAGAAATGCAGAATATGACAGAGATCTTCAACCTCGAACGGCGTTCTTGAAGGCAGGGACTCATCTTTCTGGAGCACCTGTCTGCAACATTCCACAGCGAAATCATTCCACAGCTATTGCTGGGGCAGACCCGTTGTGCCACAACGGGTCTGCCCCAGCAATATACGGTGTACCGAAGATACACAAGCTCAACACACCTCTACGTCCAATTGTTGACTTTACGCGATCCCCGCTCCAGAAGTTATCAAACTATCTGCATCAGGTGTTACGACCACTCGTCGGGCACACTTCCTCTTTTGTGAAAGATTCGGCACATTTTGTCGAAATTTTAAGAGAAATTTCCTTGGACGACGATGACCGGTTGGTTTCCTTCGACGTGAAATCGATGTTCACGTCAGTACCAGTAGATTTCGCTGTGGAATGTTGCAGACAGGTGCTCCAGAAAGATGAGTCCCTGCCTTCAAGAACGCCGTTCAAGGTTGAAGATCTCTGTCATCTTCTGCATTTCTGCCTTAGCAACACTTACTTTGTGTTTAATGGAAACTATTACAAACAAGTTTTTGGAACAGCCATGGGCGCTTCCGTTTCTGTAACTTGTGCAAACCTGGCCTTGGAATTCATCGAGAGCAAAGCTTTGGATACTTTCGAGCACCCTCCAGACTTTCCTTCGGTATGTAGACGACTGCTTTTGCGTAATCCACAACTCAGAAGTGCAACCGTTCCTGGACCACCTGAACTCTATTGAACGGTCCATTGAATTCACGGTAGACGAAGAGAGCAACGGAGGAATTGCGTTCCTCGACGTCCTTGTTCAGCGCTCTTCCGGCAGTTGTTCTACAACGGTGCATAGAAAGCCCACACATTCGGGCAGGTACCTCAGCTTTGCCTCGGCGCATCCCATAGGCCACAAACGCTCTGTGGCGGCATCCCTCTTCAAGCGTGCGCTCCGTCTTTGCTCAGACGATTCAGCGCGAAGGCGGGAATACGCTAAAGTGAAACATGACCTCACAGGCAACGGCTACCCTCGCCAACTACTACGTCAGCAGGAACTCCGCTCCAGAGAACCCCCTGGAGACAAACCAAGCGATCGGAAGAAAACTGCACCCATTCCATATGCTCCCGGCGTAAGCGAAACCCTCGCAAGAATTTTCAAGAGCTATGACGTGCAAGTCGCACACGTGCCCTCGCACAAATTAAGAAGCCAGCTGGTCCGCGTTAAAGATCCATTGGAACGTGAACGCTACCCTGGAGTGGTATATAAGATATCATGTCAAGACTGCCGCGCATCATACATAGGAGAATCGGGCAACTTCAAGCGGCGTATCAAGCAGCACCAGAATGACGTAGCTAAGGGACATGCTGCCGCCAACGCACTAGCTGAACATCATCTTAACACGGGTCACAACATTGATTGGAATTCAGCGGCTGTCATCGGCACCAAAAAATCACTGTCATCCCGCCTCCTTTTGGAATCATTATTAATCCAGTCGACGCCTCATACACTTAATCGGACACGTGAAAATCTACCCGATACTTACACCAGATCATTGCGCCATCTACTGCGCATATAAAGGCACGGCCCAACTTCTAACGCTTGTATGTGAACAAGAGACCCGTAGTGGTCTCGAAACGTCATAAAGTCTTCTTTTTTCGTTGCAACTTTGGCGAGTGTTTGTTTCTTTGCAAGAAATGTATGCCCCTCGCCAGACGGTGTTCCGTCGAACCCTGGACTATATCCTGTTCCGGTGTTTTGTATTGGCTGCCTGAGCACAGCACTTCCGGGCGACGGATTCCAAATCTGAAAAAAAAAGTTACAGCATATCCACGGGTAAATGATGAAGAGCTTGGGAGAAGCTCCTGAAGCAATCATGTGTACACCGTGAAATGTTCAGTAGTTTCGCCCAGCAGTAATCAAAGCGATACGCCGCTTTGATTATTTTTCCTTTTTTTCATTTTTCGTTCTTTTTAGTTTTTTATTTTTCATTTTTATGTTTTTATTTATTTTTATTTATTTCTTATTTTTATTTTATTTTTCATTTTTATTATTTTTATTTTTTATTTTTTTCTATCTCTATGGGACAGCGCCATCTATTATACTGTTCGGGAGATACTGCCGCGGTTACGCCTGACATGGGACAAGGTTAGACTAAGAGGAGTTGAGCCGCTAAAACCGAGCGGTTGCGCGATATCAACCACGCGACACGTACGTCGCGCGAACACCTTGTTTTGTTGCTCATAGCGTCGCTTGTCGCTGTCGCGTGCATATTTGCGCATATGGGGTTTGGCCTTTCAGCCGTGAACGCGCGAAGGCATTCCGCTGCCCGCTGGCGTCTCTCACTGCAGCTAAGTACTCATTCAAACTGTATTGAAACGAAAGGGAGTGGAAATCGGGGAGCTAGCCTCCGCTGCGCTGAAACTACCGAAGCGCGTCTAGCTGTCGGCGCTCGTCACTGTCATGATGCCGTACTTAACCTTTGTGTGCATATACGCGTGGCCATCCTCGGTAACGTCTGCCCACGACAGCAGACATAGCCTCCCGAGCTGCTTCTCTACGATCACTGGCGAAAGCCTCTTCTCCTCTCCAAGACGGCGACACCGGCCACGCCAGCGAAGGTGAAAGGGAGAAGGTGTGAAAGATGTCAGGTAAAGGCTCATCCATGAGCGCCGGTAGCGCAGTGGGTAACGCGCCCAGCTCTGAACTTCTGTCCCTTGCTCATGATAAGTCTCAGGTGAACTGCCGACTCGTAATGAGCCCAGTATACAATTCCACTCCAATGCTCTTCCGCCAAACTTTATCAGTTCTAGCTAAGGGAGTATAACTAGCTCCGTTGCGTCCTGCCCTCTACTTGGTGATGCCGCCTGTCTTGTCCTGTTGTTCAGATCCGAGGCTCTCGATGTCGGAATTCTATTGCAGACAAAATTTTCGGGCACGGAAGTTTACTTGCTGGTGGCTGTTTCATTTAAAAAAAAATAGCCTCGCAAAACGATCATGCACCAATGCTTGCAGAAATTTGTTATAGCAATTTCTGATTGGTGTAAACTTTGGGGCGTAGAAATAAGTGCACGAAAAGAGTATGGCAATGAGCAACACGAAAAAAACGAACCTAGAATATTTTTTGCGTGCTTAACAACACAAATGATATTGATAAATACCAGTACTTAGGCGTCACATCTAAAAATAGATTTACTTCTTCAGACCATATTTCCCTTAAGTGTTCTGCGGCCTTGCGCAAATTATGCTTTTTGAAAAGGATCCTTAAAAAGCACCGGTAAACACCAAAATTTTAGCATACAACACATTCATGCGTTCGAAACTCGAATATGTGAAGGTTGTATGAGATCCTCACTCTAAAACGAACATTAGGAATTTGGAGCGTGTACAAAGGAAGGCCGTTAGAGTTATCTTTATCAAATGTTGTTACGGGGAGACGACAGAAGAAGGCTGTATTTACAATACTGGCACAACCACAGTGATCGGGCTAACAACCAAAATGGCGAAACAGCAACGAACCTGTCCTCCTCCTCTTCGTCCTCGGGGTAAGCGGCACATAACATTACCCTCCGGCGGTGAAAGCACCGACTCAGCGCACCCCGGCAACGACAGTCGCGAGAATGGTCACTGTACACACGCGTCGGTGGGTTCCGGTATGTGATAGGGCTTCAGACGGACAACGTGTACAATGTCGGTGCGGGGCTGAGTCGACGAGGACGAAGACAATGGCTCGAATTCATACGTCACGTCGGTCACTTGGCGGCATACACGGCATGGTCCGGTGTACGGGAAGAGGAGCTTTTCAGAAAGTCCAACACGTCGTGCTGGAGACCAAAGGAGGACAAGAGATCCAGGAAGAAAGTGGGCGTTTCTGTGACGGCGATCGTAGCGAGATTGTTGGCCCGCTTGCTATTCGGTTAACCTAACGCGCGACTTGACGTGCATGGTCGGCGCGGGCAATGGCTTCTTGAGCGTACTCACTATTATAGGTGGGTACATGGAACGAGGTGTCATCGTGTCCATAGGCAACGCTGGATTTCGGCCGAATAAGAGAAAAAAACGAGAATAACCAGCCGTCTCGTGCGGGGACGTGTTATACGCGAACGTGACAAACGGCAATGTTGTATCCCAATCTTCGTGGTCGGCCGACACGTACATTGCTAACATGTCATGGTCCGGTTCATCCGCTCCGTCAAGCCATTCGTCTGTGGAAGGTAGGGCGTGGTAAACTTATGTTTGGTCGAGCAAGACGTCAGGATGTCATTGATGACCCTGGAAAGAAACTGTCTGCCACGGTCGGTCAAGAGCTGGCGCGGTGCCCCGTGTTGAAGGATGACGTTATGGAGCAAGAAGTCTGCTACGTCGGTCGCGCAGCTGGTTGGAAGTGCGCGAGTAATTGGAAACCGTGTAGCATAGTCCGTGGCAACGGCGATCTATCGATTTCTCGAGACAGACGTAGGAAACGGACCAAGCAAGTCGAGACCGACACGTTGAAATGGCTCATATGGGATGTCGAGTGATTGAAGACGGCCAGCAGACGGGAGTGTTGTAGTGTTGACTTCTTCCGGCGCTGACAAAAGTCGCATGAGATCACGCAACGGCGTACTGACCTATACGTTCCTGGCCAGTAAAAACGACGGCGTGCACGATCGTAGGTGCGGGATAATACGAGGTGTCCCGCTGTCGGCACATCGTGAAGTTGGGCCAGAGCATTCGAACGAAGTTGTGCCGGAATCACAAGCAAGAGGTTAGGACCGTCAGGTATGAAACTGCGACGAAACAAGGTGCCGTCGCTTAGCACGAAGAGAGGAAGCAGGAGTCGGTGAGAGGTGGTCAATCATCTTGCGGAGTCGGGTCACGGCGTTTCTCAGCAGAGATGTTGAATAGGTCAGTTAGTGCGAGCACAGATGGAATGGTATCGTTCGCCGAAGGTTCTGGTGGGTCTACAGGATAACGGGGCAGGCAGTCGGCGTCCTGATGCGAGCGGCCAGACTTATAGAGGACAGAGTGCGTGTACTCTTGAAGTCGTAAGGCCGAACGACCAAGGCGACCAGTGGAATCTTTCAGAGAAGACAGCCAGCAGAGGGTGGGGTGATCACTGACAATGGTGAAGGGTCTACCGTACAGATAACGATGAAATTTTCCGACGGCCCAAACAAGAGCGAGGCACTCTCTCTGTTATGGAATAATTCCGTTCAGCTGCGGAAAGAAGGCGGCTGGCGTATGCAATAACGCAATCCTGACCACGTTGATTTTGGCCGAGAACAGCGCCGATGCCATGACCACTGGCATCGGTACGTACTTCGGTGGGTGCAGAGTCGTCAAAATGAGCCAACACAGGGGGCGATGTGAGTAGGTCGACGAGATGAGAAAAAGCCGAGGCTTGGGCAGGACCCCAAGGGAAAGGGACGTCCTTTTTTAAGAAGGCATGTCAGGGACTGCGCAATTGCTGCAAAATTTTAACGAAGCGGTGAAAATGCGAGCACAGGCCAAAAAACGAGCGAACGTCCTTGAAAGAACGTGGAGTGGGGAAGTTCGTGAGGGCGCGTATTTTAGCAGGGTCAATCACATGACCAAGCATGACCGTATACCAGCAGCGTCAATAACATGACCAAGCACGGTGATCTCGCGGCGGCCAAAGCGGCATTTTGAAGAGTTGAGCTGAAGACCTGCGGTGCGAAAGACTTGAAAAATAGCCAACAAGCGTTGTAGGTGGCTTGAGAACGTAGATGAGAAAACGACGACACCGTCGAGGTAGCAGAGGCATGTGGACCATTTGAAACCCCGAAGTAGGGAGTCCAATATGCGCTCAAATGTTGCGGGTGCGTTACACAACCCAAAGGGCATGACTTTAAACTGGTAGAGCCCATCCGGTGTAATAAAGGCCGTCTTCTCCCGATCATTTTCATCGACAGCAATTTGCCAATAGCCTGAGCGAAGGTCTATATGGAAGCAAAGTGCCGTGCGCCATGAAGAGAATCAAGGGCGTCGTCTATTCGCGGCAAAGGGTAGACGTCCTTCTTAGTGATCTTGTTAAGGTGCCGATAGTCGACGCTGAACCGCCAGGTGTTGTCGTTCTTCTTTACAAGAACCACAGATGACGCACAAGGACACGAAGATGGCTCGATGATGTCCTTAGCGAGCATCTTGTCGACTTCCATTTCGATGACGCCGTGCTCTGTAGCAGAGACACGGTAAGGACATCGACGAATGGGTCTTGTGTCCTCGGTATCAATACAGTGGGTGACCAGAGATGTTTAGCCAAGGTGCGGCGAAGCGAAATCGAAAACGTCGCGGTATGACGCCAACAAAAGGCGTAGTTCTTTGTTCTGAGAAGGGGAAAGGTCCGGGTCAATTTTGCCGTCGAGCGGGTCATCAAGCGTTGCGCTAGCAGCAGGTCTTCCTGAAGCCGGTTGGGGAGTATCAATGGCCAGGGCCACGGGGTCGTGTGCGTGTAAAGGTGATATAGTGCCCAGCGCGATACCTTCGGGAAGCAACTGTGCGAAAAGTCCAAAGTTGAGTACAGGTATGCATGCTCGATTCGCAGAAACAGTCACAAAGGAGTGAGGCGTCAGAAGGCGCCTCACTCCCTTGTGACTACACGTCGCATCAGAAGAACGCCCAAGGAGGAATTAATAAGGTAGTCGCCATCACGTACAGGAGGGTCTGGGGTAAAGGAGACGTAGGTAGCCGTACCTGGTCGCAAGCGAACCATCTGGACAGCACATAAACGTGGTGGCGACGTGATGGTGAGGTCAGGCATAACATTAAGCTCTAAGTGTAAAACGCCAGAGGAACAGCCGATAAGGGCAGAATGCATGCTCTGAAAGTCGTGGCCGAGAATGAGGTCATGGGGGCACTCGTCCAGAACATCAAAGAGAACTGAGGTGTTGTGGTCATCGAAGCTCACACGCGCAGTACAGATTCCAAGAATGCAAGGTGTACCGCCATCGGCTACACGAACAACAGATGATGAAGCGGGCGCGAGCGGGCGTAAGGACCTTGCGGAGACAGCGAGAAAGGTGAGCGCTCATTACTGATAATCGGGTGTCATTGTCAATGAGCACCGGAACAGGCACGCCATCTACTTTCACGTCCAAAAGGTTTTGTCGGGTAGCCAGAGTCAACAGAGGATTTGCGGGTCGGTAGGCCAATGCAGCATCACCTCCGGGAGCTGCCCTGGTCAGTTTTCCGAGGAGGCATGGCGAAGGTACGGCGGAGGTGAGCGACAGGGCAAAGGTGACCGATAACGTCACTGGTTCTGCGGGGACGGCGAGCGGTCGTAACGTGGGGCCGAGATTTGAGCGTTAAGGTTCGTATGGTCTTCGCGGGCGTAAAAAAGGTGAGGATCGAGTGTCCTCTGCACGGTACGTTGCACGAGACGATGACCGACGATAGCGACAATAGCGAGAAATGTGGCCTACCCCGTCGCAGTTGAAGCATATCGGCCTGTCATCGCGTGTGCGCCACTGGTTCGGATCACGAAACCTGGAATAGGTTGGTTGTGGGCGATAGGATGGAACAGTGTTGACCGCGAGACGACCTAGGGCACAGATGGGCAGGATACCTGCGTTCGCCAGTTCTTCGCGCACGATGACGGTCTGGATTAACGACACTGTAGGGCGGGTCTACTCGTAAGAACGGGCCTGCGGTGCAGATGGCGATGCTGCCTCGATCTCTCGCCACACAAGGCGCAAGAAGTTTTCGGTACTGGGTGGCGGCTGGAGCTGGACGTCTTCGCACGACGACGTGGCGGCGGTGTTAGGGAGCCGAACAAATTGCTGTGTGACTCGACTACTCTTCGCTTCTTCAAAGCGTCGGCACTCCCTGATGATGTCGTTGTGGTGGAGCAGTCCTTGTAGACTAGTAAGTGAAATGCGTCATCGGCGATGCCTTTAAGAATGTGGCTGACTGTGTCAGTTTCGGGCATTTGGTCGTCAACTTGGCGGCACAAGGCTAAGACACCTTGAATGTGCACCATGTACGGCTCCGTCGAGGTTTGTGCACGGCACGAAAGTTCTTTCTGGGCGGCTCGTTGTCTTGCAATAGGCTTTCCGAAAAAGTCTTTTATTTTTTGTTTGCATGCATCCCAACTGGTCAGCTCCTCCTCGTGCGTGTCTAACCACACACTGGCCGTTCCCTCGAGGCAGTAACTGACGTTTGCCAGCATCAAAGTGTGATCCCACCGGTTGGTCTTGCTGGCGCGCTCGTAGTCGGCCAGTCACTTTTGGACGTGCACGTTGTCAGTTCCGCAGAAGGTACCAGGGTCTCGGAGATGGGTCACAACGACGTGGCTGGGTTCAGTTGGCGTAGCGGGGGCAGGATCAGCGTTCCTGCCTGTCGACATGATGGATTGCCCAAGAAGACGCCCGCTGCAAAGTTCCGTGATGTGCTTCGGATATACCCAGCACCTCCACCAAAGTTGTTGCGGGGAGACGACAGAACAAGGCTGTATTTACAATACTAGCACAACCAAAGTGATCGGGGTAACAGCCTTGATGGCGAAACAGCAACGAACTTGTCCTCCTCTTCCTCCGCCTCTGGGTAAGTGGCACATAACAATATAACAAAAGAGGATTCCCCGTCATTACTAATGCTTACTAATAAAATCAGTTCAATGGAACATAGGCATGAAATTTGTCGCTTGCAGTTCTTGCATGGCGTCAGGAAAAGGGAAATTGGCTTCAACTGCGGCATTATGTAACACCTGTAAACGCACAATAAACTAGACATAGCACAGCCTTTTCTTTACGCCAATATTTGCTGACAATCTCACATGAACAGCTTTTATCCACGCACCATAACCTAATGGAATTCCCTCCCTCTTTATGCAACACATTCAAGGAACCTTGCAGAAGAGTTGGGAGACCAATCTTTCCAGAATTCAGAAGAAACGTGAAGCCGTGCTTGAAACTATTTTTTTTTTGTAAAATTGGTGATGCCTGGTAAAAGAGAGCGCGTACAGCACAGACGAAGAGAACGACAGCACCTGCAGGTTAGACAGCAGCTCGTGCGGTCATCCTCTCTTCCTCCGTGTTGTCCTTCACTTCAGACTATTTTTCTCGTTTTTGTGGGAATTTTTCGTTCTGTTCAGTGGCCTATTATTGTTTCAAGAGCATTTTCATCAAAACGTAATTTCATTTCTTCGTTTTTTTTCTTTATTCTATAATTTCTTTTTACGTCGCAGTGCCTGCTGTTATTTGCGTATAGTTTTTCGCCAAAGTATCATTCCCTCCACTGTGCTAAGGATGCAACATGGCTATGGCTCGCATGATTTCCTTGTACTGTTTTATAATCTATTTTTTTTCTGGCATTTTCTTTAGCTTATCATTAGTTTTTCATTGTATTCCCTCTCCTGCAAGGGCCAGCATATAAGCCTCCAGTATGAATAAAAAATCAAAAGAAATAAAATAAAGTACTGTGTTACTCTTTCTCACACAGCTTCGGCCAGAAACATTTCCATTTGTTCGTTGGCGCTGTCCAGGCTCGCGCGTTTTCCTTTAATCTGCGCATGCGTTGTAAGTGACTGCTTCCTGTTAGCTGCTTCATTAATTCGTTGTTCGGCTGCGTTGACTAAGTGCGTGATTTGGCAGCGAAGCGCTGTCCTTTTCTTCGTGAGATAAGACCTTCCTTGCTCGTTTCTAGGCCGGTAACAATGATGCCTTACTTGTCAGACATCCGATGCTGTCCACCTCGCTCGATCCAGGTCCATCCGCGGCCCTTTTCTTCTCTGCTGCTCCTTGGCAAGTCGACGTGCCATGTTGGCGGGGAGGTGGTGTCCTGGCCACGGCACCATTGATAAGACGATCGAGACCAGTGACTGCTTCGAACCAAAACGGTTTCATTGAAGAAGTGAAGTAGCATGCGCCCTGATGTCGATATTTTGCATAGTGTAAGAGATATCTTACACCGTGGTTTAGGCGCGGTCGTGCGTGGCAAGCAGGGGCCGACCACTCAATGTGAGAACGCCCGAGGAGCAGAGAGCTTATGAAGAAGGACGACAAGAACGCAGACGAGAGCAGAGGCATTGGTCACCCACAAAGGGGAAGTTTAAAGTGCGCATCACTCTAGGGGGCCGGGCTGTCGTATGCTGTCACCTCCTGTCATCTGTCATCGGCTGTCATCTCATATCGTCGCTTCGCGTCACGCAGGCAAAACCGTGCACAGCATAGGCATGTATATTTATTTATTTTGGGCGCGAAGCGCCTGATGCGCTCGGGCTGTCGGCGTCTCATGTCATCGTAGCCCGTCATGATGTCACCTGTCGTTGCCCGTCACGGTAAAGCAAGTGGCAAATAAGACGGCGCGTTCGTTCAGGAAAAGCTCGCGAGAACGCGCGCTCGCCCGCGACTAAGTGGAACCGCATGACGCCACTCCAAGCGCGAATGACGCGCAGTTGGAGGGACGCACGCGTTTTTAACACGAAAGTGTTTTATGCTGGGGTCCACCGAGTACATCCGTCACGGATATGACGTTGATAAAATGGACGCCAACGGGTGAGAAAGAAAAAAACCAAGAAAAAGATACCCCGCTGAGAATCGAACCCACGCCGTTGCGGCCGCGACGGCAAGCGCCCGACACCCTACCGACTAAACTAACTCGGGAGATGCTAGACAAGGCGCTAACGCGCCTTATATCTTTCACACATTCTCTTTCGCGGCGGGCGGAGCGGGGCGGTGCCGCCGTCTGTGAGATGAGAAAAGTAATGCTTCACGATCGACACTTACTAGCGCTTACTCCGAGATTGCACGCGATATCGGAGGTCATGGTTAAAGCGTCTCGATACCAGAGAGGTAGACTGGCCGCGCTGGCGTCGCCGAGGCACCCTTGACGCAGTTACGTTCTTTGCCTTTGGCTTCGTGTTAGCGTGCGTCGGCTCATCGGAGTAGTGCAGCTTCCACGTGCACCAACGGGATTTCTCCGCCACCGACTGCTTCAATTGCGAGAGCACCGACTAACAAAACTGCTGCAATATGCCTTACCTCCCCTGTTGCTGATACGCAGTGTGTGTTATGTATGCATGAGCGCAGGCGTCGGCTACCCATTACTAGAAAGCGCGCACCGTGTCGTTTCTCTCCTTAATTGACGGCGCTTTGAAGAAGTGCACACCGGGTACAAGTGTTGATTATGAGCTTGTTGATATCATCCTTACGCGGGATTCACGATTCGCTGTGTCCAAATATATGTCCACAACGTCAGCTACCACAACGGTTTAATAATGATCATGGGCGTTAATCGTCGCGATAGACACATGCGGTCAACATGGGTCCATCCACGTCAAACGGTGCTATAGCTGCCAAACACGAATAGACATTAGTGAGTAATAGCTAAGCGGCTCAGCGGACCAGCGGGCCCAGCGGAAGAGCGGAGAGATCAGCGGAGCGCGAGAAGAAAGGAAGAGTAATAGCTAAGCGGCCTAGCGTCGCCCTGCTCGTTGAACGTAGAACGCACCTCGCGTTCCGCTGTGGAGTCAGTTGAGCGTAGCGTGAAGGTGCGTCCACAAGTTTCGCCGTTTGCAGCCAAGCTGACCGCGTCTCGACAAGACGCGCTTGCGAAAAACGCGAAATGTATGTAGTTCTCTGCACGTCTGTGATCAAATGTAATCTGTACGAAAAAGATGTCAAAGTAGCACCTATACTTCCTCAAGTTTCTTCTGTCTTCTTGTCTCCAATTTCGAAATAAAAGATCAACACGAGCTTTAGGTCATCTCCACTTTAGGTCATCTCCAAATGCCCTCGTCTTCAGAGGTCTTCTTATGTTGAAAACCAGCGCCGGGACTTTTTCGCCTGGAGCAGAGCGAGCGCTATGTTGGCGGGTATCGCCGACAACATGCCGCTGCCGCTTGTGTTGGGGGTAGCCCTCTTGTCTCGCGAAAACGCTGGTCCGCTGGCCACGCTCCGCTGAGCAGAGGATACCAGCGGCTGAGCGGTCCGCTCCGTAAAAACGCTGATGGCCCCAGCGTGCCGCGCATGCGCAGTTGGCATCTCCGCTCGTGCGCTGGGCCCGCTGGCCCGCTGAGGCGCTTAGCTATTACTCTCTATTGTACAAGCTCTCATATATCACTACACAATAAGCACTACTTCTGCGAAGACACGTTTCACTTTCGTGTTATACCGATTCCTATGATGGAGGGATCAGCCATGTTTTTTTTTTTTTTTTTTTTTTTGAGCAACACCTTCGCGAAATCGCGCCGCTGCGTTGCGCATGTAGCGATTTTAGTCTAAAGCAGGGACTTCATTTCAGGCGCGATTGACGCGCCGTCAGTGGGACGCGCGCGTCTTTTTGACGATTTGACGAACGCCATGGCAAAACCGCGTCTTTCTACTGACAATAGAATAAAGAAACGCCTCGCGCGGCGCGGCGCCCGCTCGTCCGCCAAGCAGAGTTCGAGGTGCGTGTTTGGTTTCTTCCAATGCTGCCAGACGACGCTGACCTCCACGCATCTCGGCGGAACCTTTTGAAGCTGGCGTGCGCTTCTGACGAAAATCAAGGCACGCGGCAAACGCGGCGAGAACACACTGCTGGTTTCTTTCCTTGCGGGTGCACATGCGAGCACGGCAACGCGGGCATTCTCTGCGCGTCGCATCTCGAGCTCGCGAAAGATGCGCCATGCGGTTCTGCCAGAACGCTTCTCCGAGTGGCACTTCTCCGAGTGGCAAATAAGACGGCGCGTTGGCTCAGGAAAAGCTTTGATTCTGCGACGTACGCTGTCTGCGATGGGCGCTGGAAGCTGTCTGTAGCAATGAGAGGGCTTTATCCTCTCACTGCTATTGACGTGTCCCTATGGGAGACACCGGTGTTTCGCACATCCCCAGGTTCCACGTTAGTGCAGCTGATTTTTTATTTACTTTACGATCTGCGTTTGCACATTACAGAGCGAAGGGCAATGTTGCAGCTGTTAGTGGGAAATAACACTTGATACAAATAGAAAAACGAAACTTCAACACTCACCAGAATTATACAAATCAGATGAATTAAAGCTTCGAGTTGGGCTTGTTGGTACATAATTATGGCTCACCGCCGCGCAAAAAACACACAACGGACGGTACACTAACGACGGAGCGCTGAACCTTTATTGGAAAGACCTCACACATATTTATGGTGTCCGACGCAGACGTCATTCAATACACATGCGTAGGAACGCCAACTCTTTATCTGTTAGTTGTAGGGACGGCACGCCTACACAATTATCCCCCAGATAGCAAAATGCGTCCTGCTTCTGTGATTTCACAGGTGATTCGCGTTTTGCTCTTCCTAGCCAGCTATTGTATAACGTGTCAAGATTGCGCACCCGAGCTAAGTAACACGTCTGTCATTAAGAAGAGCAAAACGTGAACTACCCGCGAAATCATAGAAGCAGAACACATTTCCTATCTGGGGGATAATTGTGTAAGCGTGCCGTCCCTATGACTAAGTGATAAAGATTTGGCGTTCCTACGCATGTGTCGCGCTATGGCTTCAATGAATGACCAAACAAAGCTGGAGAGACTGTGGTATTAATACTTTATTTCAGAGTGCGCGCGCTTTAAACCACTACGGCATTTATTTTATTATAAACGAAAGCTAACGAATCCTGCAAAAATTTCATGTGTTCCAGTTTTATACATTTTCCGGCAATACAATCATCATCGCGTCCACCAACCAGTGTTGTGGGCTGCCCCATACCGATGGGAGAAGACCGAACGCAGATCGAAAAATTCTGTTTTCAGAACTTCTGTTCACCTTCTAGGAAAACCGCTGCAATGTTGGACACTTCACACGGTACGCTTTCTGTTGCGATACAAAAGAGAAAAGCGATAAAGGACGGTAGACAGTTCCTTTAAAGGGGCCATGACACGGTTGCCCAATGATGTGTGGTTTTCAGCGAAAACTACAAGTAGAGGGTCTATTATGCCTATACAGATTTCAAAAGCGGGCCGTCAAAGAATATTTCAGTGGAAAACAAGCCCTAGAAGTCGCCGGCTGTAAACCCCGCCCACCGCCGGCGACCGCCATTTTGCCATGGCGCGTGTGACGTCATGTGCAGCACGGAACGGAGCCGTCGTCTTCTACCAAAGCTTCAGCGGCTGCAAATAGTTCAATTTCAGTACCAAGCTGAGGAAAGCTGGAATATCTCGATATCACGTGCAGCTGACCACGGAACAATATCGTTCGCCGCCATGCAGACGCTTGCACAGCTAGGTGCTTGTTACGTCACAGCTCGCGAGTGCACCAGTGTTGCCTTACTCTCGGGCCGCTCGCGTGTTTATAAAGATATTCGGTTATAAATAAGTGCTCGACCAAATAATTTCGCCAACTTATTTGTGAATGCACAAGGATTAATCCACATAACACAGATTATGATGGAAAATTGGGTGTCATGGCCCCTTTAAAAACAATAGTGGTCCTAATATAGAGCACTCAGAGACTCCGCAAATGACAGTTAGTCTTAACGAAACATACAGCGCGAGTAAACAACGGGGACACAAGAAGAGAACACACACAGCGCTGACTTACAACAATATTTATTGAAGCAACACTTCACATATATACAGGGGATCAGCTAACCACTGCGCATGTCATAGCAGATAACCTTCTGATCAACTTGGAAAAGCAGAACGAAGAAATTGCAGTTCCCTATTTGATAAAAAGATCGACTTGAAGTTCAGCGCTTGTGTCGTCCTTTTTTGTGTTTTGTGTATCTGCCTTAACACGGTGTACGCTGCCATTTATCGTGAATATGACCAACTAGCCCACAAGTACGTTTTAAATAAAAAGATAGACGTCGAACTAACACATTTGTCACCCAACCTTTGAATCATCTCTGCTTCAATTATTTCTCGGACATATTTATTTCTATGCTTACGAACCACGTCAGCTTCCTGAAAGACTGGTTTGCACGTGCCGTCATTACAGTGCAGAGCGAGAAGGCCTCCCTGTCCTTTAGTGACATTGCTGGCATGCTCTCGGAAGCTTTCATTGATACATCGGCCCGCTTGGCCGATGTAACGTTTACCACAACATAGCGGTTTAGAATAAACTACGCCTACTGCGCAGTCTTGAAAAGGCGCTCGGTGTTACTTAGCGCAAGAACCTTCTTCGTCGATGGCTCTGTCTGGTTGAGTTAACCTAAACAAAGAGGCCAACTTAAGCGGGGCCGAGAATGCAGTTGGAGCATGTGACTTCTGAGCGATTCGTTTGAGATTGTGTGCCACCATAATGTAAGGGATGACCACTTTTTTCTTAGTGTTACTTGGTCGCGCCTGAGGTGGTCGCACCAGTTTTTTGAGTAGTCCTTCAGCTACTGAAACTTGCAGATGCATCGGATAGTCCGCTAGAGATAAGCGTACAGATTGGAGCTGCACTGCTTCTATCATTAGATGGACACATGACTTTGACACAGCATTTCTGAAACAAAAACAAGCCACACTTCTTTTCAGCAATTTGGAGTGAGCTGACTGAAAAGGTAGTAGCGGTTTACCGGTCCTAGGATCGTACCGCCAACATACGTGCTCAGCACCTAAATTCAACAAGAAATCAAGAAAGCGCAGTTCTCCATCAACCAGAAGTTCATGGGTAATGTTTAAAAGATTGAAGCAATCCCGAGTCATATGAATAATGTCAGCAACATTTGATTCAAGTGAAGCGCAGTTAGACTGAAACAAAATGAAGTAGTCGTCTACAAACCTAAAACCGTTTTAACAGAACTCTGTACAATCTTTCTGGACAGGTCGTTGTCAACATTCGCTAAAAATAAATCACTCAGCACTGGTGCTATGGCCGACCCTATACACATGCCTTGCTTTTGCAAGTACGCTTGTCCATCCCAAATTACATAAGTAGATTTTAAATACAAGAATAAAAGCTCTAAAAATCCGCTAACATGTATGCCAGTGTCATTTTGGAAAGGAATGCTTCCATATTTGTCAATAGCTGCCTCAACGCTAGGCGTGGGTATTAGGTGGGCCAAATAAGGAATTGCAATTTCTTCCTTCTGCTTTTCCAAGTTGATCACAAGGTTATCTGCTATGACATGCGCAGTGGTTGGCTGATCCCCTGTATATATGTGAACTGTTGCTTCAATAAATTTTGTTGTAAGTCAGCGCTGTGTGTGTTCCCTTCCTGTGTCCCCGCTGTTTACTTGCGCTGTATGTTTCATCATGCTTAACCAACACGCCCAAGATCACTCCATTGACAGTTAGTCGGTTAGATGTAACATCATCCACCCGTACGCACTGCATCCTGGGCGTAAATAATCCTGCACTAAGTTAAGTGTAACACCACGCACACCATGGCAATTTAACTTTTGCAAGAAGATATTGCCGCGCGTCTTACTTTTCATGAGTTGAAGCTTCACCCACAAAGACTGGGCAACGCGCTGCGCAGGCCACGCTGCGATGTGTAAGCTTCGCGATCGCTTTAGAACATTCCGTTAAGATTGCGTGCCGCACGAGAATGTTCCAGCTTTGTCCAGAGATAACACCGCCACCAGCGATATCACTGGAAAGTTCGATAGCGCCTGTATAAAAGCCGACGCGCTCGACCACTTGTCAGTTGATCGACGGGCGCGGCTTTGTTCGCCGCAATCCGTGCTCATTGTGCTTCGCTTGTAAAGTGAATATGTCGTTTCTTGGCACAAGTTCGCCAAATAAGACACTCGTTCTTATCCTGCTGACTTCTGGCTTCGTCCACGTCACAACCACGTGACATCTGGTGGAGGTGCTGCTTCGCTCATGTTCCGGTCGCCCCCGTCAAGCCGTGAACCCAGTCCGGGCTGCAATGAAGACATCGACGCCTACCCCGAGCAGCGAGCAAGGCGCAGGAAACAAGGACTACCTCCAGAATACGAGCCTTTATGCGACAAGACCAGGAAGACCCCGACCGTGACCACCACAACAGTGACAATGACAGCAAACCATGCCGCCTGCACCCGTGCTGCTAAAGCGCCCAAATGAACCACCGACCTTTCACGGATCATCTGCTGAAGATCCGGAAAGTTGGATGGAGAAGTACGACCGCGTCGCTGTTTTTAACGAATGGACCGATGAAGACAACTTACGGCAGGTCTACTTCGCCTTGGAGGACTCTGCCCGACCTTGGTTCGAGAACCAAGAGCGAAGCCTCACGACGTGGGACATTTTTCGCACAAGATTCCTTGCCACATTGACGAGTGTCATCCGCAAGGAGAGGGCCGAAGCTCTGCTGCAAACCCTTGTGCAGCTTCCAAACGACAACGTGGTCCTGTACGCAGAAGAGATGAGCCGACTGTTCCGCGACGCTGACCCTATGATGTCCGAGCAGAAGAAAGTTCGCCCCCTCATTAGGGGAGTCAAGCAGTTCTGATGAGAAACCCACACAAGACCATCCAGCAATTTGTGGCAGAAATGCTTGAAATGCGAAACCGCCAGTACAATCGGCTATCGATTCATGACTGTTCAGCTGCTCATTCCCTCGGCTCCGACGATCTTCGCGAAATGATACGAGCGATCGTGTGGGAGGAACTGCACAAGCTGCTCCCCTCCCCACAGCCTCACGTGATCTCGATTGAAGACATCATCAGAGAGGAAATTCAGCACTCGCTGGGAATTCCTGAACCAGCCCCACCGCAGCCTCATACCATAAGCTACCCGCTGCAGCGCGCCGTGCCGCTGCTTCTTCCCGCCCTCATCAAGACGCTGCACCACCGCAGTACCGTCGCTCGACACCCCCGCCACAGTTCCGCCACCAAACGCCGCCGGCACCACCACCGACGCCCTACCATCACCCTGCTGGCCAGCACTACGCGCCGAGAAAAACCGACGTTTGGCGCGCCCCAGCCACACGCACCGCCGCTGCCAGTACCGACAGATGGGGCTACGTGCTTTCGTCGTCGACGCGCGGTGTCCAAAGCACGGTGAGAGACCACGCGACATCGCCGACTACCTCACAGGAGCTCAGTGGACGCCGCGGCAGCCTTCCCGATCACCGTCGCTCGGCCGCTACAGCTCGCCGCACCGCCAGCATGACAACAGCACCTCCCGGGGCCAGTCGCCTAGGCCCCACCCGGAAAACTAAGGGCAGCAACCGATAGAGGTGCGGTTACTGAACGACGAAATACTGAAGATCCTCCGCCGTCGACGACGACGCCACGACGAAGTCCCGAGCTTCCGCCGCATGCCGAACGACGTCCTGAAGGCGAAACTTTGCGTGCGGAAGAAGACCTGACGAGGCAACGCGGTAGCAGCGGTGCAAACCGACGTAGCGTGACCTAACGCCGCGACGTAACCGCAACGTAAGACGGCGGACTAGCGACCTCGACGTACTATTAGACGGACACGTTACCGCTCTCGTCGACACTGGGGCCGACTATTCCATCGTCAGTGGGTCATTCGCCGCGAAATTGAAGAAAGTTAAGACTGCTTTGGAAAGACCTGAAATCCGCCCAATGGAGGTCATTTGATAACGCCGGCTGGAGTCTGCACAGCAAGAGTCGCAATCAGTGACCGAACTTATCCTGCGAGCTTCGTTATCCTGCAGCACTGTTCCAAGGACGTGATACTTGGGATGGACCTCGTAAGTGAACACGGTGCCGTAATAGACCTGAGATTTGAGTCCATGACGATATCCTCAGAAGAAGCTCTGCCACCCCCCACGACGCCAAAAAACCACGCCTTAAGTGTGCTCGACGGGCAGGTCACCTACCACGTCTCTCCAGCGTCATTATTTCCGTCTGCACCGAAGGAGCCACCGACTTGGAAGGCGTCATCGAGGGTAACCAGCACCTGTTGGTCAATCAAGACGTTTGCGTCGCAAGTGGAAAAGCCGAGCATCGTGGAGGAAAACAAAGTGATGCTCACGAATTTCGGCTACGAATACAAGCACGTGAACAAGGGTATGACAGTCGCCTTCATTGAAGAAATAGTGGAAGCCAGCAATGCCTTCACCCTCACAGATTTAACCGAAGCTTCCACGAAAACGCCAGGGCCGGAACCTGCTTTTGACGTCAACCCAAGTCTTCCCCAGCGCAAGCAAGAACAGATCAAATCCCTGCTGCAACGATACAAAGACTGCTTCTCGTCGTCATCACGAATTTGGTGGCGAAACACCGAATTATAACGGAGGAAAGTGCGAGGCCCCTCCGTCAGTGCCCCTGCAGAGTTTCGGCTCGAGAGCGCGACGCGATAAAGAAACAAGTCGATAAAGAAACAAGATGCCACGCGACAACATCATCTAGCCATCCAAGAGTGCGTGGGCGTCACCCGTGGTGTTAGTGAAAAGAAGGACGGGACACTACGCTTCTGCGTTGATTATCGGCGCCTGAACAAGAACACGAAGAAGGACGTCTACCCCCTCCCACGGATAGACGACACCCTGGATCGACTTCACAACGCGACGTACTTTTCGTCGATGGACCTCAAGACCGGCTATTGGCAGATCGAAGTAGACGAAAAAGACCGAGAAAAGACCGCTTTGATAACTCCCTACGGCCTCTTTGAGTTCAAGGTCATGCCTCTCGGCCTTTGCTCGGCACCTGCGACGTTCCAGCGCGTCATGCACACCGTGCTGGCCGGATTGAAGTGGCAGACGTGCCTTGTGTATTTGGACGACGTCGTCGTGGTTTCCTCGACCTTCGACGAGCATCTCCGGCGGCTTGAGGCAGTACTTCAAGCAATGAAGACCTCTGGACTGATCCTGAAGCCAGAAGAGTGCCGATTCGCGTGCGACGAGCTCTTGTTTCTGGGTCATGTGATCAGCAAGTCTCGAGTGCGCTCAGACCCGCGGAAAACAGCTGCCATTGTCGACTTCGCACCACCAACCGACAAGAAGGCCGTGCGCAGATTTCTCGGCCCTTATGTACCTGTAGACGTCCAGGGCGTTGGTTGCGCGATGATATTGCGTGTTCACAAGTAAAGAAAGACAAAGGCACGTCTACAATAAGAACTCGTATATTTGAGCAAAAGCGCTGCGAGGCGAACGAGGCAGCAGCGACGGGGCGACTGGCGTAGCTTCGGCCCGGCGGCTGTGTTTACAACACCCGGCCGACCCGGCCGTCGTAACTCGAGTTCCCAGGCCACTCTCCGTGACTGCACAGTAAACACAACACGATGCGAACGTGGACTCCGAGCGCCGAGCACGCTCGCTCGGCGCGGTTGCTATATAGGCCCCCCGCTAGTGAAGGAGCCCGCTGAAAGGAGGGAGCCTGAACGATACAGAGCGACGCTCCCTCGTTGCAGTGGTGGGAGGAGGTGAAGAGTGCGATGAAGTGGTGGGAACGGAGGCGGAATGTGTGGCGCAATCTGGAATACCACGGGGCAGTGGGTCCTCGACGATAGCTGCTTTAAGGCGGTCGATAGACACGGTATCATGACGACCGTTCAAATCAAGCGTGTAGAGCTTCTCATGGCGCTTGATGACGCGGTAAGGTCCATCGTAAGGGCGCTGCAAAGGCTTTCGGACTGCGTCGCGGCGCACAAACACGTGTGTCGCCGTTTCCAAGTCAGGGGAGATGTAGGTAGGAACACTGTGTTTTACGCGAGGTTGTGGGGCAGAAAGACTTCGCATAGCGGAGCGCAGCTGCACCACATACTCGGTTGGATCAGGGCAAGGCGAGGTAGTTGAAGCATCAAAAAATTCTCCAGGAAGGCGGAGCTGTGAACCATAGGTCAGTTCGGCAGGTGTACACTTGATGTCTTGCTTTAACGTCGTCCTAAGACTAAGCAAAACAAGTGGCAGTGAAACTGTCCAGTTGACCGTGTCGGGTTGCGCCTTCAAGGATGCTTTCAGGGTCCGGTGAAAACGCTCGACCATGCCGTTAGCGATGGGGTGGTATGCTGTTGTGCGAATCCGCGAACTTCCCAGCAAAACCATGAGCTTCTTGAAAAGAGCAGACTCGAACTGTCGACCGCGATCGGTGGTGATTGTAGAGGGAACGCCAAAGCGTGACACCCAACCCGATACAAAAGCTTTAGCGATTGTTTCGCTTCTTATGTCGGGAATGGGAAACGCCTCTGGCCACCGAGTAAAACGGTCAATGCATGTCAGCAGGTAGGTGTTTCCATCCGATGGAGGCCATGGTCCGAGGATGTCCAGATGAACTTTATCGAAACGTTCTGAAGGCGGTGTGAAGGTGCCGTACGGAGAGCACGTATGGCGATAAACCTTGGACTGCTGGCACTGCAAACAACTACGGGTCCAAGCACGAACGTCTTTGTTAATTCCCGGCCAGACAAAACGCTGGGTGATAAGGTGTTGAGTAGCGCGGATGCCAGGATGGGAAAGGGTGTGCAAGGAGTCAAAAACAGCCCGACGGAAATCGCTCGGAACAACTGGTCGAGGGTTGCCGGTAGACATGTCGCATAAGATAGGAACGGTGCAGGACGGAAGGGTTACTTCACGAAACCTGAGTGTTCCAGGGGATAGGCGAAGTTTAGCGATTTCTTCGTCTTGTGCTTGCGCTGAAGCTAGGGCGCTGAAATCGACAGTTGCCGGCGCTGCGGCACAAGATACGGAAGCCGTCAGGCGAGAAAGCGCATCGGCTGCAGCATTCGCAGATCCCTGCACATGCCTGAGATCGGTTGTGAATTCCGCGATGTAAGCGAGGTGACGACTCTCACGGGGCGAAAATTTGCTGCTTGCAGACTTGATGGCAAACGTCAACGGCTTGTGATCCGTGGCGATGAAAAAACATCGGGCTTCAAGGAAATGCCTGAAGTGGCGCACACCCATATAAGCAGCAAGGAGTTCACGTCCGAAAGTGCTGTAGCGGCTTTCTGTGGGTGACAACTTGCGCGAGAAGAATGCCAAAGGCTGCCACGATCCGTCAACGAACTGTTGTAAGGCGGCTCCAACTGCCACATCCGACGCGTCGGTCATGAGGCAGAGTGGAGCGTCTGGTGTTGGGTGAACAAGCAGGGCGGCGTCTGCGAGCTCTGTCTTAACTGCTTCAAATGAGCTTGATGCATTCTCAGACCACGTAATGGAAGTACACTTCTTCTTCTTACCCTGAAGCAGGTCAGTAAGGGGTCTAATCAGGTCAGCACAGCGGGGAATGAAACGCCGATAGAAATTGATCAGTCCCAGGAACTCGCGCAGTTGACGCAAAGAAGTTGGCTTTGGGAAGTGTCGAACAATTTGCACTTTGGAAGGGAGTGGCCGGATTCCATGACAATCAACGTGGTGTCCGAGAAAGTCAAGTTCAGGCACGCCGAACGTACACTTGGTTTTGTTGACGATGAGGCCGTACTCGGCAAGGCGTTCGAAGAGCTGTCGAAGATGGGAAAGGTGTTCGTCTGCGTTGCGGCTAAAGATGAGGAGATCATCGATGTACGCAAAGCAGAACGGCAGGCCTCGGGTGACTGTGTCTACAAACCGCTGGAATGTTTGAGCGGCGTTACGGAGCCCGAAGGGCATCCTCAGGTATTCAAAAAGGCCGAAAGGTGTTATGACAGCAGTTTTGGGAATGTCCGAGGGTTCGACAGGTATCTGATGATACGCCTTGACCAGGTCAATCTTCGAAAAGATGGTTGCTCCATGCAGTGGTGCTGTGAAGTCCGCGATGTTAGGCAGTGGGTAGCGATCAGGAACGGTGGCGTTGTTCAAAGCGCGGTAGTCGCCGCAGGGTCGCCAGTCACCTGGGGACTTCTTGGGCACCATGTGCAGCGGAGAAGCCCAAGGACTTGATGAAGGTCGCACAATGCCAAGCTCGAGCATATGATCAAATTCAGCTCGGGCAACCTTGAGTCGATCTGGTGCGAGGCGTCGTGAACGACCATGGACAGGTGGCCCTGAGGTAATAATGTGGTGGGTAACATCGTGCTTGACAGGGCGCAAAAAATTGGACGGGCGAAGCAAGCTTGGAAAGTCGTCGAGTAACTGTTCGTACACTGACGAAGGTGGCTTGTTGATAACTGCGGTGATGCCGGTTGTTGACGCTATACCTTGCACCGTTAGGTGTGTCTTAGCATCGACAAGGCGCTTGCGGGAGATGTCCACGAGCAGGTCGAAATGACGAAGGAAGTCCGCTCCGAGAATTGGGTAAGAAACGTCCGCTACGAGGAAAACCCAACGAAAAACGCGACGGAGTCCAAGGTTAAGCGTGAGAGCGCGCTCACCGTAAGTCATGATAGTGGTCTTGTTGGCGGCTTGCAGCGTAAGTGCAGATCGGCGATTCTTCGGGAATGCGGGTGAGGGTGGAACAACGCTAACTTCGGCTCCCGTGTCCACGAGGAAACGGAGCCCTGATGTCTTGTCCAAAACGAAGAACAAGCGGCTGCTTGCTGGACCGCCACCACTCGCCGCTTCTAGTGGTGAGTCGGAGCGTTTCCCGAGAAAGTGCAGGGAGATGAGCACTTTCGGGCGGCTGCACCAAAGGTCCGGTGATACCAACACTCGCCGGGATGCGGAGACTGTGATGAGGAGCGCCGGCGGGAAGAGGAGCGGCGGCGTGACGAGGATCGAGAGCGCGCAGACAGGGTAGCTATCTGAGCGGAGAGCTGTTCGATCTGGCTGCGAAAGTCGTCGCGTAGGGCGTGCAGGTCTGGTGGCGAAGGGCGAGATGCCTCACTTGTTGTGGAAGTGGTCGCGATCACTGACATAGTTGGGGAGTCGAATTCCATCACGGAGTCGGCAAGCTGCGCGAGCTTTTCCAGCGACAAGTCCGCTGCAGCGGCGAGCACCATGCGGACGGTCGAAGGCAGGCGCTGTAGGAAGAGCTCTCGTAGCAGGTCCTGATCGAACGAGGTGGCCTTGTCACCAAGAAGCTGCTGAAGACGGCGCAAAAGCTGTGAAGGCTTACGGTCGCCTAGTTCTTCAGCAGAAAGCAGCTGTTGGAGACGCTGCCTCTCTGAAGACGAAGTGCGTTTCAGGAGCTCGGCCGACAACTTATCATAGGGGTTCGTCTCCGGTGGGGCCAGAATGAGGTCTCTGATTTCGCTGGCGATCTCCGGTGGAAGCGCAGACACCACGTGGTGGAATTTGGATATCTGAGTCGTTACCCGGGCCGTGACAAACTGGCTGTTTACTTGCGCCAGCCAGAGAGACGGATCAGCAGGCCAGAATTGCGGAAGCCGAAAAGAGACGGCGGAGACTGCTTGCGTCGCTGCAGGGTCGGGGGATGCTTGTCTGGAGTCGCCGGTGGTTTCCATCGTCGTCGCAGCCAGGAAAATGATTGTAAAAATTTCGATAGTCCGTGGTCACCAATTTGTAGACGTCCAGGGCGTTGGTTGCGCGATGATATTGCGTGTTCACAAGTAAAGAAAGACAAAGGCACGTCTACAATAAGAACTCGTATATTTGAGCAAAAGCGCTGCGAGGCGAACGAGGCAGCAGCGACGGGGCGACTGGCGTAGCTTCGGCCCGGCGGCTGTGTTTACAACACCCGGCCGACCCGGCCGTCGTAACTCGAGTTCCCAGGCCACTCTCCGTGACTGCACAGTAAACACAACACGATGCGAACGTGGACTCCGAGCGCCGAGCACGCTCGCTCGGCGCGGTTGCTATATACCTATTACAGACGCTTCGTCAAATACTTTTCACGGATCGCCGAACCACTGATGCTTCCCACGAAGACTAACGTGGAATTCAGGTGGGAAACGGCGCAAGTGCAACCATTTCAAGAACTTATAGGACTCCAGCTGACGCCACCCATACTTGCGCATTTCGACGATTGCGCCGATACAGAAATACACACCAACGCAAGCAGCGTAGCACTCGGTGCCCTCCTTGTGCAAAAGACTGACGGTCTTGAAAGGGTTATGAGTTATGCTAGCCGGTCACTATCAAAGGTTGAAGCCAACTATTCCACAACAGAAAAGGAATGCCTTGCCATTATCTGGGCTACATTAAAGTTTCGCCCCTACCTCTATAGCAGGCCCTTCAAAGTTGTCAATGACCATCAGGCCTTATGTTGGCAGCTAACTGGAAGGACTCTTAAGGTCGTCTCGCACGATGCAGTCTGAGGCTTCAAGAATTCGACGCTACCATCGTGTACAATCCGGACGAAAACACCCTGACGCCGACTGCCTGTCTCGTGCCCCCGTCGACGCGCCGCCGTAAGACGACGACGATGACTGCGTCCTCGGAACAATAAATTTCGACGACTTCGCCTAAAGGACACGAGCCGACGCGGAACTGGGGGGCCTTATGGAGTACCTCGAGTGCAATACCGCCGTTGTTCCGAAGGCATTCAAGCGAGGACTGCCGTCGTTTTTCTTACGGAACGGCGTTCTCCTGAAGAAGAACTTCTCGCCACTTCGAACCGACTACCTTCTTGTCGTGCCCTCATCACTGCGACCAGAAATCCTTCAGGCCCTACACGACGACCCAACGGCTGGACACCTCGGTGTTTCCCGCACGCTCGCTAGAATACAGGAAAAATACTACTGGCCACGCCTTGCTGCCGACGTCGCCCACTACGTTAAGACTTGCCGAGATTGCCAGCGACGGAAGACACCGCCGACTAGGCCGGCGAGAATTCTGCAGCCAATCGAACCACCTCACTGGCCGTTCCAGCAAATCGGGATGTACCTATTGCGGCCGTTCCCGACGTCGACTTCCGGCAACAAGTGGATCGCCGTAGCAACTGACTACCTCAGCCGCTACGCCGAGACAAAGGCCTTGCCCAAAGGCAGTGCCGCCGAGGTAGCCAAGTTCTTCGTGGAGAACATCGTCTTGCGTCATGCCGCCCCAGAGGTCCTCATCACAGACAGAGGCACCGCCTTTACTGCGAACCTAACTCAGGCGATCTTCAAATACAGCGAGACGAGCCACCGTCGCACCACCGCCTACCACCCGCAGACCAATGGCCTCACCGAGCGTCTAAGACCATCGCCGACATGCTGGCCAAGTACGTCGACGTTGAGCACAAGACGTGGGACGCCGTCCTTCCGTACGCGACCTTCGCTTACAACATGACCGTCCAAGAAACGACGCAGATAACGCCGTACATGTTGGTCTTCGGAAGGAGCCCGGCGATGACGCTCGACGCCATGCTACACAACGTCACCCACAAAGAAAATCTCGACGCCGCGGCTTACTTACAACGTGCCGAAGAAGCTCGACAGCTCGCCCGTCTGCCCATAAACACCCAGCAGCACACCGACAGCCGTCGCTAGAATATTCGACGACGCTTCGTGGAGTACCAGCCCGGCTACCGTGTCTGGGTCTGGACGCCAATACGGCGACGCGGACTGAGCGAGAAGCTTCTTGGACGATACTTCGGACCGCAAAGGGTGCTTGACGTCTCAGCGCAGTCGACTACGAGGTTCTCCCCGACGGCATCACCACCTCTCAGAGGCGCCGAGCTCTACCCGAAGTCGTGCATGTGGTGTGCTTGTGGTACACCACATGCACGGCGTAGCGGCTGAGGTAGTCAGTTGCTACGGCGATCCACTATGGTCGTTAACGCACCTGAGGACTCTAATGTTTGCTTGATTTGTTAGTTTTCTTTAGTATTACATGTATTCATGTTCTCTTTTTAAGCATCGGGGCGATGCTTTTTCAAAGGGGGGCATTGCCGCGCGTCTTATTTTTCATGAGTTGAAGCCTCACCCACAAAGACTGTGGGCAACGCGCTGCGCAGGCCGTGCCGCGATGTGTAAGAAGCTTCGCGATTGTTTTAGAATGTTCCGTTAAGATTGCGCGCCGCACGCGAATGTTCCAGCTTTGTAGAGAGATAACGCCGCCACCAGCGATATCGCTGGAAAGTTCGATAGCGCCTGTATAAAGGCCGACGCGCTTGACCACTTGTCAGTTGATCGACGGACGCCGCTTTGTTCGCCGCAATCCGTGCTCATTGTGCATCGCTTGTAAAGTGACTATTTCGTTTCTTGGGACAAGTTCGCCAAATGAAAGACTCGTTCTTATCCTGCTGACTTCTGCCTTCGTCCACGTCACGACCACGTGACAATGTTATGCTGTACGCAGTCAAACGTCCTTGGAAAATCTACGAACGGGCCAAGAGTGTACTGCTTGTGCTCTATATTTTGAGTATTTTGTCTTTAATAACAGGTACCGCTTGCTCTGTGGATTATTTCTTCAGAAACACCGTACTTGCAAACAGATATCAGGTTGTGTTTAGTAAAAAACATTCAAGCCTGCAAGTGATGACTTCTTCAGATAATTTAGAAAATACTGGCATCACAGAAATTGGTCGGTAGTTTGAAATTTACATTCGGTCACCATTTTGTATATTGGACAGACCTTGGCAATTTTTAGCTCAACGGGAAACACCAGTGGTAAACATTAGGTGAGCAAGATAATACTATACGTCATATAATAAAAGCGCAACGTGCTTAATGGGAACAGATCTTATATCACCATAACCTACAGACGCATAATTTTTTAATTTGTTGATTAAAGTCACCATTTCCTGAGAGGAAGTGGATGAAAAAAACAAGGCTTTGATAAAGAAGTAAGGGCACCTGAACCTGACAATGCATTGAATGCATTGTCAGGTTCAGGTGCACCACCGGGCGGTTTACCAACATTGACAGAGCACTTATTAAAAGCACAAACTAAATAAAACCAGACAACTTTCCATCCGGTGTACCGATCTTGTTCAGCACACTATTATCTTTCCCCTTCCTTAGATTAGTTATTCCTCTCCATACTCTACCACTGTCTCGATAAAATAATTTTTTATTGCGATAGATTATATGGACAGCCTCGACGGGTTTTTGCCGTCACCGTCATGTCCTTCTGGTATGAAGTCCAAATTGTTAAGATCCCTCCGCGCATTGTTGTTCTACCGCGGGTAAAAGCTCGCGAGCGGGGACGACGAAAGCGGCCGAAGCACAGATCAAACGGGCCAGCTCGTTTACGTCGCTCCCAGGGTGCATGCGATAGCATCACATCACTCGGGAGGCCTGACGTCGAACTTCACAATCAGCGCAAGAACGGACAAGGGACAAGAAAGGGAACATAGGCGAGCGCTGTGTTCCAACTGAGTGTTTATAGAAAAAAACGCACATGTATATATGTCATCATACCACGTCTCGTGAGCGCTCACAAAAAATCTCGTAACTATCATGAACAGGCCAAGTAGAAACCACTTGTCTGACATGAAGAAATACATAATGAATGAATGCGCAGAAAGGCCACCGCAAAACATATCAGTTGTGTGGATCGTAGTTTACGCTGTCAGGAAAAGCCAGCTCTTTTGGGGTCAACGCAAATGAGGGCTTGCTGACGCAGTTACCTTTGGCAATTATCGAGGCCTCAATGATCACTCTGGTTTGATCATTTGCATCTTTGGCCAGGAGCCCGCTCTGTTCGAACGCTGGAGTACAGCCGCACTGGGAACAGTGCTGGGCAAGGCACCCGTCATTTTTCTTTTGTACCTTCAAGTTGTGTTCTTGTAACCTGACGCATCGCCCGGTCTGTTCAAGCATCGCTCGGTCTGTCCAACATATTTTAGACCCCAGGAAAGAGGAATACTGTACACCACTCTGTCGGCACATTCAACAAAATGGTTTTCATGTTTGCCCTTACACTTGCACGGCGCCTGCTTCACAGGGCATGTCTTAGCACACAACTGATGCAGTTTGTGCGGCGCGCAAAAAACGACAGAAACACCCGAACGTAGGCCTATCTCTTAAGCCTATGTGACACACGATGCAAGTACGGAATGACTGCCACCTTCGGCCTTGATGCTGGCTGTTCTTCGCCAACTCTGTTGGCTATTCTGATTCTTCGTCGCAACGCCTCCGCCACTGAAATCAGCAGATGCGTCGGGCAAGCAGCTTCCTCAAAACGGGCTATTTGCGCTCTGAAGCTGCAGTCAACAGCGTGAGGGCAGGATCTGGTGAGTGCATTTCAAAGACATGTGTGCACGATAGCCCTTTTCACGAGCTTGCTGTGGGCTGACCCAAACGGCAAAAGTGGCTTATTCGCCCGTGGTTTGTACTTCCAACACAGGTGATTGCCTGAAAGGGTCAACTTCAGGTCTAAAAAATCGCAACGAACCATTTTCCGGGACTTCATGGGTAAGCGACAACGGACTTAGGCGCTCTGAGTATAGCCAGCGTGTCATGAACAGAAGAATCAAGCGCAGCGTGATCATAATCTATTAAAATAAGGTAGTCATCTACATACCGAAAGCATTTCTGAACCCGTGATTCCGATAGCCGGCCGCTGACCTTCCTGTTTAGGTGTGCAAGAAATAGATCGCTTAAAGCTGGGGCTATGCAAAAGCTAATGCACACGCCTGTTTTTTGCAGGAACACATTTCCATTCCATTCAGCAAAGGTCGAGTTCAGGTAAACCTTGAGCAATTCCAAAATCCACCCGTTTGACCCGACACTCATTTTGAAATGCTACAACACCAAATGTGAAAATCGCCTCTTCGACATTCGACAAACTACGACAGCGTAAACTACGATCCACACCACTGATATGTTTTGCGGTGGCCTTTCTGCGCATTCATTCATTATGTATTTCTTCATGTCCGACAAGTGGTTTCTACTTGGCCTGTTCACGATAGTTACGCGATTTTTTGTGAGTGCTCACGTGACGTGGTATGATGGCATATATATATGTGCGTTTTTTCAATAAACCCTCAGCTGGAAGACAGCGCTCGTCTATGTTCCCTTTCTTGTCCCTTGTCCGTTTTTGCGCCGATTGTGAAGATGGATTACCAACTAGCCCAATCTCAAACTTTGCTGAGGTCGAAACGCCCCGCCGTCTTTGACGACCATGAAAAAGACGCGAGGTGGGAAGCGGGGGGGGGGGGTGTCGCGAGCAACCATTACCTAGAACTTTGGATCTAAGGGCGCTGTCGCGATCGTTGGCGCGCTCGCTATCTCGAAAGCTATCGCAGCGGGCGGCTCGTATACCCTTCTACGTGCTGCGCTCTCAACGCGAAGTGACTATGCGGAGAGCATCTCCCTGGAGCGGCCGTATTCTCTTACACCAGCGTTTTGTAGGTACGTGAGATCGGATACAAAACAGTTAGCTGCCAGCCTCACTTCGTGTAACACTAAAATTTGTTGCTATCGCATTCATTGCTTCGCCCTTGCGGTGAAACTGTGACATTTTTTTCCGTGTTTAATTCTTCATTCAGTTGACTTTATATTTTTTATACTCTTTCAAAAGGTTGGGATCCCGATTCTCAATAAAAGAGTGGTACATCTCGTTCTTAGTGCAAATGTTTCGTGTAAATCTTTGTTTATCCACGGCTTTCTGAACTTCTTCCTGCCTAATCTTCTTCTAATTAGTGGGAAAGCGTAATTATATGTGTTTAAAAAGTTCCTAATAAAGTCTGAGTACGCCATAATTGCGTCACCAATATTGTATATGTTATGCTAATTTATATTCAGAACGATGCACTGAAACGTGTTTAAATATTTATCATTTATTTCCCGTCTTATATGTCTATCAACTGTTACCTTGCGTTCGCGCACTGTGTTGATAAAGCAATAAATTGGAATATGGTCACTAATGTCCGAACCACGGAGCAAGAATTCTTGAGGAGGCGAAACTGCGCTCGCTCGGGCGTCCTAATAAAGTCACGGAATCGGGCACTAAAGTCCCTCTATCTATTCGAACATGTTTTGACATGTTCGAATAAATAATATTGCAAGACGCTGGGAGGAAAAGACTGAAACCCTATATGCCGCACCGAACATCGTTGCTGAATTGCCAAGGCAGAAGCAACGGAAGCCACCCTGCAAGCGAATGTGAGGAGGGATCAGTGCTCACAAAAAAAAACTACCAAAGAAAAAATTTGTTATGAATTCATGCAATAAAACCCAGTTTTTCAATAAGTACTCTTTTGTTCTCTTGCATCTCTACAAAAAGCCACCTAACACAGCTTTTTTGTTGTAGTCTGGTTTTAGGGCCTGTACGTGTATACATACCCCAAATTTATTTGAAATGGCATTGGGTAACATTGCAACGTGCCTTTATATCTGCGGGACACGGAGGCAGCGGGCGTAGTAAAAGGGGGACGGCTTTGTATAAATGCACCTTGTTAAAAACAGTTAAACATTAAAATGGGCGAGGCACTAGTGGGCATGCTATATTTCCTAGATCTTGAAAGGTACTCAAGTTGCTGATATTCCTCAAATGCAGTGCAACTGCATTGGATGAATATCAGCCCTTATCCTAAGGGAGGAATGCATGAGGAATATCCCCTCTTCTCCTAAGTAAATTTCTTAGAGTATAAACAAAATATGCTTAGTTAAAAATACCGTGTAACCGCGGAAAGACTTCCGAACACTGAAAAACACAGTCAAACCAATATTAGCGCGTATTTTGCGCTACGTAATACAAGAGCGCTAGGCTCCCGATGAAGTTTCCGAAAGTAGCAGTACGCTAACTACCTGTCTATTTTATTCGAGCTAGAAAACAAGCACTTTTAACTCACCCAAACACCACCTGTTCTTCAAGTTACGCTGAATGTCAAAATATGCGAAGAAAAAAAAATAAATGCCCTGCATGACTGCTGCTGTGGGGAACCTGCTCGGAACCTACTTCGGAAACGCACGCGTTTTATTTCAATATTTAACGTGCTCCGTGCTCGTTAGAGTTATTGTCCCTGTAGTTTCATAACTGATTAACATCTTAGGCCACAAATATTAATAATTTAGCGGTTCAAGCGAGCACCGAGTTCAGTTTCAGGCACCCACAATATGCACGGGAGCGAGCGGCGCGTCGTGTGCTATCGCTGCTCCTTGGACCCCTCGAGAGGGCGCGCGGGTAGTTGTCGCTACCTTTATAAATATAGGGACCTTATCGGGCACAGCGCTCACGCGCCCTCTGTCGTGAGAGTCTGCTAGCAGAGAGGGAACAATGCGCGCGTACCTCTCGCCATGCTCTCCAACGAAGCTCGTCATTTCAAGGCCATTCGTCGCCGATTAGCCGTTCGCGCTTCACGCCCGAATGGATGTGTTTTTGTGCGTCCTCGCCGGCTCCATATTTATGGGGGCGCATGGCGGCTGTGAGCGCGTAGAAGACGACGACAATCGCGTGTGCGCTAGTGTCACGCGGCAGCTGCTGGCAGCTGGCAGTTGCGGCCGAGGCTTGGACCAGTAAAGATGTGTCTCTTTGGGTCTCGGCCTCATCTCTAAAGGGTTCAGGGCTAGCTATAGCCGCAAAACCCTACATCTGGCGCCCAACGGGAAGGACCCCGCCCCGACATGTTCTGCCCGATCAACGTACGCCGGATCCCACCAGCTTCTGGCTTCGGCCCCCTGCACGGCGATATCGCCTTCGAGGAGCTATGGGCGCTGAAGCGGGCGTTCCCGGATATGGCCGCCTACGGGGTCTACGACCTGATCCTCCTACATCAGCCGGTCCAGACCCTCATGGGCCTCTGCCTTTCCGGAAGAATGACCCCCGACGAGCAGCGGCGTGCCATCATCGCCCTCGAGCACCTCGGTGCTTACCTCGGCGTCCCGCTTCCTGCGCAGGCCATGGAGGCTGTGGCGCGCTCGTGCGGCGAGGTGACACCTGGGGCCGACGACGAAGGCGGCGACGATGCTTGCGCTGATGAGGTCGGCGTCGAGGCTCGTGCGGGCTCGTGCGGCGGGCCGGCAGCGCGGGACGACCAGCGACGCGGTGGCGAAGCATCGTCCGCGAGCGAGGGTGCAGCGTCCAGGAACGGTGAGGCGTACAGGGTGTTGGATAACGCGATTTCTGGGGACACGGCCGGTGACTGCAATGACATTAAAGCAGAGGTCAGAAAGTCCCGGGATGACGACGATGCGGCGGCCGTGAAGAAAAGGAAGAAGACGAGAAATCAGAGGAGGAACCGGAAGCACAGGGACACGAGACTAACACCAGACGAATCGGAGTCCGGCACCGAGGTAGTTTGCGCTCGCGACCTTGAGAGGGACAAGGCTGCCCTTGAAGCTGAGGTAGGTCGTCTCAAGCAGGACACATCGCAGCATGCTACCCGCATCAGCCAGCTGGAACGTGAGTTGGCAAACTTGACAGACGCACATGATGGTTTCAGGCAGGAGCACGGCGCCTACAAAGCGAAGGCCACCACCATGATTAATGAAAAGGACAGCCACATTTCTGGCCTGAAGGACAAGGTCCGTACTCTAAAGAAACAGCTCGAACAGCAGCTGGACGAGTCCCGGCAACATTTCTTCGAGGCCACGACATCCTGGAGTGACAAAATCTAGACCCTTGAAGCTCAGATCTTCAACATGGACCGAAACGTGCCCGAGGACTCGCTGGAGTACAGTCGCATGGAGAGGCTGCTTGCAGATGCTCAGCAGCGCCTCAAGGATCACCAGCAGCAGTGTGCCAAGTTCGAGGAGCAATAGTTGGAGCGGGACACTCAACTGGCAAACATGCGCCGCAGCCATGAAGAGCTCTAGCGGCAACGCCCACTCCAGGACGAGCTACGGATGCAAGCGGCTGTTCTTCGTGCGCAGCTTGCCCAGGCCCAACAGGACCGCGGCCGAGAGGACAATCAAGCGCAGACATTAGCTGTGAAACTGAAACAGAAGGAGGCAGAGTGCAAGAAGAACCAGGAGCAGATTCAGGGGCTCGAGGACGGCCAGAGGACTTTGTCGGCAAGGGCCTCACAGCTAGAGAAGCAGCTCAGTCTGGCGTCGGACTCTGAGACAATCCTCAAGCACGGTCTGAAGAGGAGTGAGGCTGAGCTAGAGACCATGCAGGAAGAGCTTGCAAAGCTGAACCAGGTGCTGGCCTCGGCTGAGATCGAGAACAAGCGGCTGATGGAGGGGCTTGAGGCAAGACAGCAGCAAGCGGATAAACAATCCAGGCTGGAAGAGGTGACGCAGCTGCAGGAATCCCTGGAGGGGGTGGCAGGACAGACGGCTCCGTTCGAGGAGGAACCTGCCGCCCACGTGAGCAACTGCACCAGCGTGTCTGACCTGCAGCGCAACATCTGCGAAGGAGACGTGAGCGCCGGAGGCATATGCAGTTGGAGCTTCGTTGAGGACGTCACGCTTCCATGGCTGCCAAGGTAACCTGCATTCAATGACTCCTACCTGGAGGAGTGGCCGCCACCCGCACAGGAATGGTCTGGCGGGCAACAACGTAAGAACATACAACGACAACCGCTTATGACACGCTAGGACCGGTGCTGCACCAGGAGCGTCCGCATTGCGTCATGCTCTCGACCGTGGTCATGCTGACGACCGTGGTCGTCAACCTGAGCGAGTCCGGTGCGCCTCCGTCTTCGGGCGGCGGCAGAGTTGGCTCCGCTGCGTGCGTCAGCAGTTCCCGCGTCCGGCAGCCCATGAGGTCCCACAGAGAGTTGTGGGCGGACAGCGCCGGCATGTGGTCGTGTGTGCCACGCGCAGTCCGCCGTGGCCAAGGATAGTAAGGACACTTGCGCGGGCTACCGTTGTGAAGTTCGCGTTCGTTCACTTCTTTCCGAGGGGAGGGGGCAGTATGGGCGCACTTGGCGGCTGTGAGCGCGTAGAAGACGACGACGATCGCGCGTGCGCTCGTGTCACGCGGCAGCTGCTGGCAGCTGGTAGTTGCGGCCGAGGCTTGGACCTGTAAAGATGTCTCTTTGGGTCTCGGCCTCATCTCTAAAGGGTTCAGGGCTAGCTATAGCCGCGAAACCCTACATATTTTAACGCGACAGCGGTAAAGAGCTCGTTTCGCAGAAATGCAGGTGTCAGCGTCGGTGAGGCTAGCAGCAGAGAAGGCGATGCGCGCGGGGCCCGATTACGCTATCGCATTATACTCTTAAAGGCGAAGCTCAAGCGCACTCCAAGTTTTTTTCGGCAAATTAACGAGAAAAATGGCGTCACATACAGGAAAATTACCAGCGTGATATAATTTTGTACAACGCGAAATCTAGAATTTTTGATAAGGTGAACTCAATGAGGTAGGTATAATTTGTTTCAACGAACGATGGGAGTTACTCTATATACCATCAATTCAGATTTAGGTTGTGGCGGCGGCCGCACTTAAATGGAGGCGTAATGCTAAAGGCCCGTGTGCTTACGTTTAGGTGCACGTTACAAAACCCCAGGTGGTCGAAATTTCACGTCTTTTTTTGAGAACAGCAGAAAAGTAGCTGGGAAAGCGCGCGGAAAGACTGAAGGCACGACGTCTCGAAACAACACTGGCCGTTACGGTTTGTCAAGGAGAACTTCGCCACCAAGCTCGCCATAATAGCGCCGCCTGTTTATGCCACTGTCTGAGGAGTGCTTCTCGCAAACGTAGTCACGAGGCGTCAGCTGTCGGTCTTTTCTTGGTATGGCGCGAGCCCACGCTTCCAACCTCACTGGGTCACTAGGAACTTTGAAGGTAATTACCTTCTCCTTGGAGGACGCGTAACCACTGCTGCAGTTCGGCACAACACATTTCCGCCCCATCCTGAAGAAGCACTCGTCGAAATCTGCAAAGCACTTTCCTTTGTCGCAGCGTGAAGAGCGCGCGCAAACATGGAGGAGTCGGCGCCGCCGGCGAAACACGCGGAAGCCACTGAGAGCGCTGAAGAGAAAGAAACCAGCAAATCGCGAAGGGAACTTTCCCTCCCAAGGCCACCTACGAATGCGTGCGCACAACATGCGAGCGAGGGGCGCGTGCATGCGGCGGCAGACGTCGCCTGCTCAGGGGCCACTGCTAGCAGTTCGTCTCTAGCGCTGTACGGCCTATAATTCTGGCAGTATCGATTAGGAACTGCAGCTAAAATATATGTCATATCTACCGAATGGTTTTACAGACAGATATCTTAGAAATTTTACAATGTACGAGGCGCTATCACGATTTTTATGCGTCGCGTCTATAGAAGAGCAGGTAAAGGATGGATGGATGCTATGAGCGTCTCCTTTATAACGGGGCGGTGACAATGGGCCACCTGGCTCAACAAAAAAATTTCTTTGCTTCTTTCTTTTTTTTTAATGTTGGCCTAATGACTCTACTTCGAGAAAATCTTACTACAGGAAAAAAAAAGAACGTTAATTCTCAGACCAGTTCTCTGCCCTTTACGGCAGACTGTCTTTATTTTTTCCCAATATTTATTTTTATCCTTTCTCTCTATTTTCTGCCACCTATACTCTAACCGTCTCTTACTTATTTCAATCGCGGGTGTGTTCAGCTTTCCATTGTTGTCCCTAAAACCCAAGGCTTCATGTAGGCTGGTGCCCAAACGTACACCTGGATGGATATCTCCACATTCAATCAGAACATGCTCCGCCGTTTCCTTATCTTCCCCGCAGCATGTGCGTTGTTTTTCTTTACTGAATCTCGATTTACAACTACGCGTTCTAAGGCAACCCGATCTCGCTTCAAACAGTAAAGCGCTTCCCCTTGAATTATCGTAAAATGCCTCCCTCCTTATTTCATTTTTGCCCTTTCGGTAGTTACTCAAAGCCGGTGTTTACTCCATAGCTGCCATCCAATAAATCCTCTCCGCCTCTCTGACTTTTCGCTTAGCGTTCTTTGTTGACATATTGCTTACACTACCAGCCTTATTTATAGTGAGTCTCCTAGTTATTTTTCTCCACTGTGTGTCCACACTCTTCATATACAAATAGCAGAACACCTTCTCTGCCCATCTACTCTCCTTCATAATTCTTAGCCTCTCTTCGAACCTTATTTTGCTCTGAGCTTTCCTCGCCTCAAAACCTGCCCATCCCATATCGCCCTTTACAGCCTCATTTGTCGTGTTCCCATGAGCAACCAACGCGAGGCGTCCCACAGTCCTTTGATTTACATCCATTCCCGATTGCACCTCTGCCCTCATGCACACCACTGAGTTCCCAAAAGTAAGGCCCGGAACCATTACACCTTTCCACAGACCTCGAAGCACCTCGTACCTATTGTATCCCCACAACGCTCTGCGCTTCATTATTGCAGCATTTCTCTTTCCTTTTGCTGCCGAGGCTTTTTCCTGTACCTCCATGTATCTATCACTCTCATTTACTCATACTCCAAGTACTTGTATTCGCTTACCCTCGGTGTTTCATGGCCTTCTATTGACACCGTTTGATCACAGGGATCATTGAATACCATCAGTCCACATTTTGTTACACTAAATCCTAGACCAAGAGCTTCACCTTCCCTTCCGCATATATCCGCCAGCCGCTGTATATCATCTCGACTGTCCGTAAATAAGACGATATCGTCCGCATAAAATAAACCTGGAAGCTTCTGCTCAATCATCACGCCGCCCTGTTTGTGTGACAGATTAAAACCAATGTTGCTACTTTCTAGCGCTTTTTCGATACTCACCATGTGCCGCATGAATAACAGCGGGGACAAAGGACATCCCTGTCTAGGCCCCTTGATAATCTCAACGTTCTCTTTGCTACTCATTCCTTCCCATTCTATGCGAACTGTATTTTCTCGGTATATCTCCCTGAAAAGCTGTATACAATCGTCCCCTACGCCCATTCCTTTCAATATGTCTCACAAAATTTCCCGATTAACGTTGTCGTATGCCCCAGTGATGTCTATAAAAGCCACGTACAAGGGCCTATTTTCTATTTTAGATATTTCTACACACTGAGTAAGAACAAACAGGTTATCGTATAACCGCCTGTCGACTCGAAATCCGTTCTGAAGTTTTCCCATAATATCGTTATGTTCTGTCCATGTTTCTATTTTAATTTTTACTGCTTGAATTGCCAACCTGTATAGCACCGTTGTAATGGTTAGTGCTCTATACGAGCGAATCTTATCCTTTTCTCCCTTGCCTTTAAAGATTAAGTTCATTCTACTTTTTCGCCAACTGTCCGGTATTTTTCTGCCCTTTAAGCGTTTTTCTACGGCTGTCAACGATGCTTCTTTAGTGTTTTGTCCTAGTTCGTTAATGAGGCTAACGGGAACCCCATCTAAACCCGCGACAGTGCGCTTTGAAATTTTTCCTTCGGCCTTTTTCCAGTTGAAATTGTCAAGTACTAGCTCTTCCTCGGTTGCTCTCTCCGCCACACTTTTACTCACCGGGGAAATCCCCTGGACGCTCTTTTTAAACGAATCGGCTGTTACCTTTCGAATGTAACCTAGCGCTTCGTACCCTTCCAATTGATTTCCTCCTTCATCGAGAATATGTTGTTGCATTGTGACAGACGTCCTACCTAGCACCTTTATGTGGCTCCAAAATATCCTAGGCGCGGCCTCTTTTTCGTGAATCTCTGACACCCAGCGTTCACTTTGACCTTTAATTTTTGCCTCCACCAATTTCTGTACAACAGATTTTTTCTCTAAATATATTTCCCATAATTTCTTGACTTCGCCCTGTGCCCGCTTCTCCTTTTTCGCCTTTCTATGTTCCCGTGATGGCAACAGGCCGATAGCGTCATCTGTCGTGCTTCGGCGTAAAGCGCATTCCGCCGTGACGCTATTCGCCGCGAGATCGACCTATAGGTGGCAGCACCGTCGCCGCGTTAGTGTGGAGAGGCGGTCGGAGGCGCGTATACAAATGCGCACAGCGGCGCTTCTTTGTGAGTGGTTTGAGCCAATGGTCGGCGAATAAAATTCGTTGATTGCAGCTTACTGGTAATATATACGCTCTTCATTGTTGAATTGACGCACGAAGATCATCGAATGTTACTATTACTAGTGAGAGAAGCGCAATCTGCCGATGAAAGGGATGCTCGCCCTGGATGACAGTCTGCGCTTACGCACTATATGACGTTTTTTGTTGTTTTCTCTGTACGTGTTTAGCTTGTGTTTTCTGTACTACGCACTGCATTAGCACGACTGAACTACTTAAGTGTTTACTTCTTGTTCATTTGTATACCAGTCCATATTCCTGTGCAATGAGTTCAATGCGCATATACACGCAGGTAAGAGTTAAGCACAGAGCTTTCATCGATTGATTACGTGCACGACAATGATGCAACAAAGGTCCGGTTATTTTATGGAACAAGTGTCTTTTTTTTCTCAAACTAATAATGTCCGCTGCCTTCCATCTATTTATAACAACTCCACACAAGCGCTCAAGATAATGTAAAAAGAAAGGATGATGTTTTGCGTGCAATTATGCGACATAAATGTAAGGCATGCCGTCGGGATTAATTTTGAGCATCTGGGTCCTTCAAAGCGTACCTAAATCTAAGCACACGGGTGGTTTTGCGTAAACTACGCCCCAAGTTAAAATTGCACGCGGCAACTCCGTTTAACACTGCCGTGTCATTCCATTGCCTGTTTTTTGTTTTCTTTTTTTAGGGACACTTTGACTACCGAAGTCTCAGACTGCACTTGATAGAAATATTTCGCTGTAGCGCGACCACGACCGCACAATAAAAGGACATCTTAAGCACAACTAAAGCTCATCATGAACTGCAGTGCCACGGTTACACACCTAACAACCACGCGAAAGTGCATGAGCCTCGTTTTTGTTTACCACTGGGTCACTGAAACGCTGCATTTTAACGCTCCTCATGTTTGGGACTATGCCAAGCGCACTTTACGATGTGCTTGAACCAGAAAGCGGCACCAACACTGAAATGATTCTGGCGAACGAAGGGTACGACACCAATACACAGCCCTCTCGAAAGTGGCACTCACTGACCTTATTACAATGCGCATGCAGCCGAGCAAGCTCATTTGCTTCTGTACACCCTGTTAGGTATACGTACGAGCAGTTAAACTCGCGCTAACATAACAGAAAAAACCGCCCTTTGAGAACGTGCATGACGTCACGTACTGCAGAATGGGCAAGTTGGTGCATTGTGACAACGTATTGGTATAGCGTTGTTTTAAGTTTTAAGTTCTAAAAGAGTGGCTGAGTCAAGAGCAATTCCAGTAGGCAAAATATAATGTGATTGTAACATGCTAGAAATGAAATAAATAGAATGAATACTTACCAACTAGATCAGCTCTCTGTTATTCTAAGCTTCATTTCTAGTACTCTGAGCCCTTTTTTTACGTACGTCTACTTATCTTAACAGTCCTGATTATTTGGGTTCTTTCATTGTTATTTGCATGTTGCGTGCTAGGACTTTTTCATGGTTTTCTAAGAATAGAGTTTGCCCAGTTGAAGTTCAACTTTAGTGCGGCTTTCTTCAACCATCTACCGGACATGCCAGGAGCATATGTGCCATATTGACCGCGGAATCATGGCGTCAAGTGAGATTTTACCAGGAATGAATCAAGGTCCGTTGCTCGACTTCGCGTGACGATCGCCGCCAGAAGCAGATGTAGGCCGACTGGATGAGGGTAGCTAACCAGCATGCGGAATTCATATGGCGGGTAAAACTTCGAGAACTTCAACCATGTAAGAGGAAGATTATTTCTACTGTTTACCGCAAAATAACTTGCTAGTCCTTGGAGGAGCTGCCTTAGATGATAGTCACTGCAAAACCCTAGCCTTAGGTTCTGAATACTGTTTTAAGCCGAACCTCAAACCAATAGACGTTTTAAGTTTGCCGTGTGGAATCACTAGACTCGTTCCTGAAGAAGAGCGCTCCCACTACATTTCAGACTGCGTTGCTAGTATCAAGGGCTCTAAATTGCATCTCAGGTGTCCTGATCCCATCTGGCCTTTGCTTAATTACTCTGTCGAGAAAAAACTCAGGCCAGTAAATTCAGATAAGGAAGGGTATTTTGTAATTATGCCGGACAGTGTGTTCTCAGAAAAAGCATTAACAGCCGTAAAAAATAACTGTAGGACGGTTAAACTTAAACCATCGGTAGCTAGGCAACGCGCTGTGGACCTTTTGTTAAGACATAACTGCTGTGTCGGCGGCTGGTGGTGCCGACGAAGGAAGCAGGCGAACACGACCGGCGGTGACGAACGCGGTCGGCGGGGACGCCGTCCAGCCCCGAACACGCGAGTTGGCGCGAAGCGCCGAAGAAAAGAACAGACGTCCGCACTCAACGAGTACCGCTCACACACTGACTTTATTTACACGTCGCCTTACGAAACATGAATGCCACAGCGGCGCCCCCTGGCATTCTCACAGTGCATTTCGAAACCGAAACAGAGAAACACCAACACAACAATCATCCCCTCCTCGAAAGAAAAGTTTGACTACGTCAGTTCCAAGATACGCACCAATGCACTATCCTCGAAAAAGAACAATTCTGGAACAACATCAAACTTGTCTAAGGCACAAACAGTTTATCACGTAACGTACGCCATGAAAGTCACAAGCGTTCACTCTATACAGCTCTGTATACATTTTGAGAATGCGTACCAGTGCATACGGCTTAGAGATATGAAAAACTGAAGGCACACGGAAATTCACAACATACACATTTGAAAAATGCGTAAGACAATTCAGTTCAGTTATTATTTACGAAATACTGCTCAGAACGTTACACAACACTGCACATGAAATAATGCATCAATAATGCACACGGAGTAAGTCCACTGTACGTCATGAGGCAAGATTGTATAAGAAAAGAACCTGTTAAGACATTAACTATTGCACATAATCCTCATAACATCGCGGCTTCCGACGTTTCCGCTTAGTGCGGCGCCTTTTTGAAGAACTAGGTGACCGCGTTAGGTCACTTGGAATCTGTGTTGAAACACTCAGAATGGTGAGAGGTTACCTCCTCGCACGACTTCGTAGCACAAACTGCAGGACGATGTTTCATCTTTGGTCCATCTCGATGAGCTGGGAAGGCCTCCCCCACTCGTCGCCATTGCTGTGTCGGCGGCTGGTGGTCCCGACGAAGGAAGCAGGCGAAGACGACCGGCGGTGACGAACGCGGCCGGCGGGGACGCCGTCCAGCCCCGAACAGGCGAGTTGGCGCGAAGCGCCGAAGAAAAGAACAGACGTCCGCACTCAACGAGTACCGCTCACACACCGACTTTATTTACACGTCGCCTTATGAAACATGAATGCCAGAGCGGCGCCCCCTGGCATTCTCACAGTGCATTTCGAAACCGAAACAGAGAAACACCAACACAACAATAACCTTGATAGAATAGCTTGTAATGTCAAGAAGGCTAAATCACTTACTTTAGAAATGTTCTTTTCAGCCAAAACACACAAGAACGAGATTCCGTTTCGAGCAATCGTTTCAGAGCAAGGCACCTGGCAAGTCGCTGTATCTAGTTATGTGCAGAACTGCTTAACCTCTTTGAGCTTTTCAGACCCTTTGCGTATGCGTAATTCTCAGGCGCTAGTCCAGTTCTTCTCAGAGGAGAACCCCGCTGTTGTAAAGCTTTTAGTATGGATATTGAAGACCTTTATTACTACTTGCCGCATGAGGACATGCTAAAATGTATTAATGAATGTATTAACGAACAAGGGCACGAGAGGGTTTTCACCGATAAATGTGGTGTTTCTAGCGAGGCCTTTCTAGAAATTCTGTCGATGTATTTAAAGTCGACGCTGATAGGTTGGAAAGAAGGCGTTTCGGAAATCAGGGATATGTATTGGTTGTAAGGTTGCTCCGGTTCTTAGTGATTTATACCTTAGCAAGGTTGACAAACTTTTGGAAGGCGCCTTAGGTAATTCGGTTATTAAGGGTTTTCGTCATGTGGACGATTACTTAATTTTTTGTAGTGGTGAGGACTTTAAAACGGTGGTAACCTCAGTGAGCGAAAAATTTGAATTAAATGGGGAGGGCTGAGCTTTACTAAAGAGCTGACTCACAATAATGGAATACAATTTCTAGACATTTCCTTAACGTTTCAGAAGAACCATGTGTGCTGGCAGTATTCTCCTAGATCTTCGAAACCGCTGTTAAATTTTTCGCGGAAGAACTCGAAGGTTGTAAAAAACGGCATCGCCATGTCTTGCCTTAAGTCAGCCCTCACCAAGTCGTGTGAGCACAAAATGAGTGATAGCTTCAACGCACAGGTTACGCGTCTTTTAGATGTAGGTTATCCTCGTGATGCAGTGGCCACTGTCGCTGAACATTTAAAGAAGTTCATTATGGTAAGTCCGAGCATGGTTGCAGAAAGCTATAGGATTAAACGTGTCGTAGGTATACCGTACATTCATTGCGGATCTCGTAGGCCAAAGAAAGGAAGAAGTAGACACGGCGTTAATGTTGTTTTCACGGCTGCCAACAACCTAGGTAAGATATGTACCGCTATGCAGAGGAATAATGAGCGAGTAAAAGACAAGAAACGGACCAATATCTGTTTCGTAAAACACACCAACAAATTCAGTGATTGCCGCACAAGTATAAGGTCCCTTTCAGATGCGGCCGCTTCTACGTAGGACAGACGGGCCGATGCATTAACCAGATTGTTGGAACATAAGAGATCGCTAACAGGAGGCTAAGCTTCTAATCTATCTTTACATTGCCGAGATTGTAAGTGCAAGGCAAAATTCGATGAATGCGCAGTGTTGTACCGGCATAAAAATGAAGAAACGCGCCTGATGATTGAAGCATGGCATATCGAGAATAGTGGTAGCGCATGCGTGAGCCAACCGTCGATTAAGTTGAATAAATATGAAATCAAATGGCTTAACAGTTATCTTCCCCACGCGTGCCGGATTGATAGGTTCGCCTGTTGCATGGGAATGCGCAGGTACGTTTTCGTGCCTTCTTTCTTTTCCGCCGTTGTGCGTCTCCTCAGTTGTTAGTCGGCGTTTGTGGTGTCCTGACTTCTTTCTTGTGTCCGTGTTCGCACGCCCTGCTTTTTAGAATGAAATAACACTGTTGAAACCGGTAGTGCTCGGATCGTAGAGCAATAAATTTATGTTAACGTAGAGAGAGAGAAGAAACTTTATTAACACTTGGCCGGCAGTTTGGTCTTGGTGGCCTCAGATGGCGGCGCTGAGTCCTTGAACTCGGGCAGCATCTTCAGCCTGCCGGACGGCCCAGAGCTGGTCGTTGAGCTCCGAGCTTGTGAGCGCCGCTTCCCAGCGGCGGCGTCGCCGACGGAGAAAGTCCCCCGCGGCTCCCGCAGCCGGGACGGCGGCGGGAACGAGTGAGCTCGAGGCTTCCTGTTGCCTGCTATTGGCAGCAGCCATAGGCGCATCGCGAACGGCGGGCGTTTCTCGACAGTTGTCGCCGGCGCATTCCCAGATCATGTGGCGCAGCGTGGCTCTGTGCCCGCATGTTTTACATAGATCCGTAGTGTATAAGTGCGGGTAGCAGTGGCGTAAGATGAGCGGGCTGGCGTAAGAGTGGGTTTGTAGTAAGCGATAGCTTACAGCATCGTGCCTGTTTAATTTGTCATGCGGTGGCGGGAACTTACGCCTTTCCAGTCTGTAGTGTTGGGTAATCTCTCGGAACGTGATGAGACGATCACCCCACGACCATTGTGGTCCGTGTTGTTGCTGCGTGTCTGTCGAAGTGTGCAAGGGTGGATCTTTGGCCTTGTTGGTGCGACATATGCATAACGTTAAGCGCAATACTGAATCGACGAGGACGGGACAGGGAGTGACACACACACAAGCGCTAACTTTCAACAATGCTTTATTGTGAGCCGGATCACTGCATAAATACATGAAAATTGCGGACATCAGGCATGCGCAAATGTGAAGGATCTAGAAATGACAATTCTTTTCTGGACAATGATAATGAAGGTGCGCTGACACAATCTTGGCCTAACTCGTGTATGGTGGCTGATTCAACTATCAACCGCGTGGTCTCATCTTTGTGCGTGCGTACGACAGAGCACTCATGAAAAGCAGGCGAACACCCACACGTGCTGCAATGCGCGGTTAACAAACCATCGCCACCCTTCTTTACATTGTTTTTGTGTTCTCTAAGCCTGTCGTTAAGGCAGCGCCCTGTCTGCCCCACGTAGAACTTCCCACACGAAAGGGGGAGCTTGTACACGACCCCTTCTTTGCATTCCACGTGGCGAACTCTGTGATTTTTTACGCAGCCGCGCGCTTTGTGAGCAGTTGGGTTGCTGAGCCTGCACAGCTTTCCCAGCTTGTTTGGAGCCGTAAAAGCGACGCCAATGTTTGCTCGAGCGCCCACTTTTTTTAAGTTGTGGGAAATCTTGTGAAGGTATGGCATGACAGCGAACCTCTTGCGGGAATTCTCACCTGCGGCGGCGTTCTGTTGGCGACTTGAAGGCTTTTTGAGCAGGGATTCTGCCACTGACACCAGAAGGTGGTCAGGGTAGCCTGCTTGTGCGAGGCGAGCCTTTTGGCGATCAAGACTGGTTGTCATTAAATGGCGGCATGATTTGTTTATAGCGTTGTCAAGGCAGTGCCTGACGACGCTCCTCTTGACTAATTTCGAGTGGGATGACGAAAACGGCAGCAAAGGTTTGTTTCCCCTTGGATCATACAACCAGCACGTGTGTGTGTCGTGAAAATACAATCGAACATCTAAAAACTTAAGGGAACCGTTCTCTCCCGGGACTTCGTGAGTAAGCTGCAATGGCTCTAGGCAGTCACGGACAAGTGTGAGTAGGTTAGAAACTTCCGATTCAAATGAACCTTTGTCACAATTCATTAAAAACAGGTAGTCGTCAACGTATCTAAAACATTTAAAAACACTAGTCCCAGTGAAATGCGTCTGCAGGGTTCTGTTGAGGCTACCTAAAAACAAGTCGCTTAATATGGGCGCGATACAGGACCCTATACAGATGCCTTGCTTCTGGATAAAAGGCTTTCCGTCCCAAAGGATGTAAGTGGAATCCAGGTAAGTAGCTAAAAGGTCTAAGAAGTTTCTAGACGAAATGCCAGAAGCGTCCTTAAAATCTATCCAGCCGAACTGAACTAGAGCCCTCTTGATACATTCGAGCAAGGCAGTGCGGGGCAACGAGTAGTAGAGGTCTTTGATATCAATAGATATGGCACACAGCCCTTCGTTAGTCCGGGGGGCAATAGCGTCCAAGACGTCTTGCGACTTTTTTATGAGGAACGGGTCATTTACTTCTAGTAACTTCAGCTTTTCTTGAAGGAACGTTGCTAAGGCCTTCTGCCACGTGCCTATCTCGGAGACTATTACTCGTAGGGGTGTTTCTGGCTTATGTGTCTTTGCGCTAAAAAATATCTCGAGATGGTCCTTCTTGCATTTACCGAACTTTGTCAGCACACTATCTAATCTAAGCTTTTCACACAAGTCTTTTGCCCTTTTCTTGACAGCGGAAAGGCGTACATCCTCGCGGCAAACAAGTACGTCAGATATGGCTTTATTAGCCTTGGAAAGGTACAGGTCGTGGGACATTAACGCGAATCCTCCCTCCTTATCCGCGGTTAAAAGGCATAACGAATTGTCCTTGAGAAAGGAAATGACGCGTTGTACAGGAATTTTTGAAGATGTCTGCTTACATCGGGAATTTTTGAAGATGTCTGCTCGGAAGGAGTCGTACAGGAATTTTTGAAGATGTCTGCTCGGAAGGAGTCGACGTAATAACCCGATGTAAGCAGACATCTTCAAAAATTCCTGTACAACGCGTCATTTCCTTTCTCAAGGACAATTCGTTATGCCTTTTAACCGCGGATAAGGAGGGAGGATTCGCGTTAATGTCCCACGACCTGTACCTTTCCAAGGCTAATAAAGCCATATCTGACGTACTTGTTTGCCGCGAGGATGTACGCCTTTCCGCTGTCAAGAAAAGGGCAAAAGACTTGTGTGAAAAGCTTAGATTAGATAGTGTGCTGACAAAGTTCGGTAAATGCAAGAAGGACCATCTCGAGATATTTTTTAGCGCAAAGACACATAAGCCAGAAACACCCCTACGAGTAATAGTCTCCGAGATAGGCACGTGGCAGAAGGCCTTAGCAACGTTCCTTCAAGAAAAGCTGAAGTTACTAGAAGTAAATGACCCGTTCCTCATAAAAAAGTCGCAAGACGTCTTGGACGCTATTGCCCCCCGGACTAACGAAGGGCTGTGTGCCATATCTATTGATATCAAAGACCTCTACTACTCGTTGCCCCGCACTGCCTTGCTCGAATGTATCAAGAGGGCTCTAGTTCAGTTCGGCTGGATAGATTTTAAGGACGCTTCTGGCATTTCGTCTAGAAACTTCTTAGACCTTTTAGCTACTTACCTGGATTCCACTTACATCCTTTGGGACGGAAAGCCTTTTATCCAGAAGCAAGGCATCTGTATAGGGTCCTGTATCGCGCCCATATTAAGCGACTTGTTTTTAGGTAGCCTCAACAGAACCCTGCAGACGCATTTCACTGGGACTAGTGTTTTTAAATGTTTTAGATACGTTGACGACTACCTGTTTTTAATGAATTGTGACAAAGGTTCATTTGAATCGGAAGTTTCTAACCTACTCACACTTGTCCGTGACTGCCTAGAGCCATTGCAGCTTACTCACGAAGTCCCGGGAGAGAACGGTTCCCTTAAGTTTTTAGATGTTCGATTGTATTTTCACGACACACACACGTGCTGGTTGTATGATCCAAGGGGAAACAAACCTTTGCTGCCGTTTTCGTCATCCCACTCGAAATTAGTCAAGAGGAGCGTCGTCAGGCACTGCCTTGACAACGCTATAAACAAATCATGCCGCCATTTAATGACAACCAGTCTTGATCGCCAAAAGGCTCGCCTCGCACAAGCAGGCTACCCTGACCACCTTCTGGTGTCAGTGGCAGAATCCCTGCTCAAAAAGCCTTCAAGTCGCCAACAGAACGCCGCCGCAGGTGAGAATTCCCGCAAGAGGTTCGCTGTCATGCCATACCTTCACAAGATTTCCCACAACTTAAAAAAAGTGGGCGCTCGAGCAAACATTGGCGTCGCTTTTACGGCTCCAAACAAGCTGGGAAAGCTGTGCAGGCTCAGCAACCCAACTGCTCACAAAGCGCGCGGCTGCGTAAAAAATCACAGAGTTCGCCACGTGGAATGCAAAGAAGGGGTCGTGTACAAGCTCCCCCTTTCGTGTGGGAAGTTCTACGTGGGGCAGACAGGGCGCTGCCTTAACGACAGGCTTAGAGAACACAAAAACAATGTAAAGAAGGGTGGCGATGGTTTGTTAACCGCGCATTGCAGCACGTGTGGGTGTTCGCCTGCTTTTCATGAGTGCTCTGTCGTACGCACGCACAAAGATGAGACCACGCGGTTGATAGTTGAATCAGCCACCATACACGAGTTAGGCCAAGATTGTGTCAGCGCACCTTCATTATCATTGTCCAAAAAAGAATTGTCATTTCTAGATCCTTCACATTTGCGCATGCCTGATGTCCGCAATTTTCATGTATTTATGCAGTGATCCGGCTCACAATAAAGCATTGTTGAAAGTTAGCGCTTGTGTGTGTGTCACTCCCTGTCCCGTCCTCGTCGATTCAGTATTGCGCTTAACGTTATGCATATGTCGAAGTGTCTCGTATCCGGCAGATCAGAAGCCCCGTTCTCGGGAGTGGAGGCGGTGGCCACGGAATGTGCCGCGGCTCGGCGAGTGAGACCTCGAGCCGTGGCGTGGGCCGCCTCGTTGCCCGCAACAGGACGTCGGTGTGTGCCGGGGTCCAAAGGAGGAAGACTGTTGAATTTTGTGGTGGCAATCGCGACGCTGAGTCACAATCACCGCACATTTTAAGGATGCGGGCCGCTTCCCGCGAGACGCGGCCGCGCGCGAAGCCGCGGATTGCCGCCTGCGAGTCGCCGATTACGATCGTAGCATTCGGCACCGTGGCGATTGCTAGTGCTATCGCGGCTTCTTCGGCCGCCTCCGTATGTCCCGTGGTCACCGTGGCGCTCGTGAGGCATTTGCCCGTACGGTCAAGGACCGCAGCGGCGTGTGCGTCTCTCCCGTCCCCATATCTCGCGGCATCTACGTACACAACTTCATCGCTAGTGCCGTACTTCTTTTGAAGGTCACTAGCTCGCTGGTTACGGCGCCCGACGTGGTGCGTCGGGTGCATATCCCTAGGAAGCGGCGGAACAATTAGGCGGTCACGAATCGAGGCAGGAACATCCGCTTTTTCTCCCTGCTGAGTGTGGTATCGGATGCCAAGCGACTCGAGGATTTGTCGACCAGTCTTAGACCCCGACAAGCGTTCGTTTTGCGAAACGGCATGTGCCTCAATTAACTCATCAAGTGAGCAATACATTTATGTCGAGCTGGTGCACGAACAGCACGCCGTCCTCGTCGTCCATCACCGGGCAGCTCGTGTGCGGCTCCGAGCCCTCGCTGCCGTCTCCCGACGACACCAGAACTCCACCGCTTGTTTAGCGGTGCAGTCGTAAGGTAGACCGCGCGTGCGCACAATCACTTGTCCACCTCGAGACAGGAAGGAATGCGCTTCGTTGTTGTTACCTCCGGCGACGTTGACGAAGTCCTCGCCCGTGGCCCGGTACACCTCGATGTACCGCTGGCCGATGTGGTGCTTGTGCCTCTTGAGTGCCTTGTCTCGATGCTCGCTGTTCTCGAAGCGGACCAGCGCCTCCCCTTTTCGCCGACCCTGCGGACTCAGGCAGAGCGCCACGCCTTCCCTTTGGGTCGGAAGGATGGTAGAGTGGTAGAATGGAAGAGTGGTATTACGAGAACGGAAATCTGGGCGAGTTTGTAAGAATTCATCGTTCATTTTGAATTCATCGTTCAGTTTGTAAGAATTCATCGTATTTTTGGCTAAGGTGGACAGAACCATTAACAGCCAGCTTTGTGGCGTGACCCATAAAATCATTAGGTACGTGGATGACTACCTCATTTTCGTTCATGCGCCAAATTTCGCCCACAAGGTAGTTGAGGTGCTTAAGGTGATCAACGAGCATGGCCAAGGTTTGATTTTTCGGTTGAGACACCAAAAGACAATGTAATTCAGTTCCTAGACTTGCGCATAACGTTGGGGGGCTCGCATGTATGCTGGCAATACATGCCTCGTTCTGCGAAAGCCCTGCTCAGCTTTAATTCCTCCCATTCGAAGCTTATCAAGCAAGGTATCGCTTTTTCCTGCATACACTCAGCATTGAAGAAATCCTGTGAACATATGATAGCACAGAGTGTGAATGGGCAGGTTAGCAAGCTTCGGAAAGCTGGGTACCCAGAAGCTGTCATTACTGCTGCCAGCTTCAAATGTTTAAAGGCCGTAAAAGCAGGAGCAGTGTGTGCACCAAAGGTACGTACGTTAGGCAAAAAACATTTCGCGGTCATACCATACATCCATGGGCTATCTCATCGCGTGAAAAAGGTGGCGTCGCGTCATGATGTTGACATTGTTTTCACCGCAAAAAACAAGGTGGGTGCCATTTGTCCAAGATTGCAGAGGCGCATGTGCAGGAAGGAGGACCCCAAAAAGGCTAGTTGTACCATTAAGCATGGTATGCGTTTTGTTTCTTGCTTAGCAAGACTTGTGTTTGGGCAAGTTGGTTCATACATGATACGGACATACGAGCGCTCTGGGACGGGGGTCCTGTGTGCCTCTTGTCTATGTCCCCGTCCCATAGTCCGTACCTTGTTTCTTGCACCTGCAATGTTGTTTATTGCATTCCTTTTTCATGCGGACGTAAATACATTGGCCAGACGGGCAGGTGTTTGAACATTAGACTCAGAGAGCATTTCAGCTCTCTCAAAGGTTCACCATACTCGCATCTCGCGATGCATTGTCGGCAGTGCGGCTGCCAGCCGCTTTTAACTGACACAACAGTGGTGTACCGAAACCGTAATAAGGTGTCCAGAGAGATCGTGGAAGCATTTTTGATTCAAAAGAACGATCTCGATTGTGTCAGCCAGCCTTCCTTGAGCCTACACCCTTGTGAGTTAGCGTTCCTTACAGCTAACCTGGCACCTACGCTTTCCGCGCGATAAAAGTCTCTAGTTTGAGCACGTGTACTTGAATCGCTCGCGTTCAATTTTTAGCTTATCTTGGCTGCGTTATATTTTTGCTTGTATCATTTTTGGTGTAAGAGCAGATCAAGATGTTGTCATACTATTTATTGTGGATTACGATGTACGTTCTTGGGTGACGATGCGCTGTTTTGATCTCTGCTGGTTTGTAAATAGGCGTGGATTCTGAGAATACATTTCAGCTTGAAGTTAGCGCTTGTCTCGTGTTTATGTTGCTTTCTTGTGTGCCCGTAATTTTCGCGCTACATGCTCTACGAGGAAAAGTGGTAGAATTCAAGTTTTCAAGCCAACTTTCAAGATCGAGAAACTGACGCTTATTTCCAGTCGGTGGAAATAAGCGTGAAATTGCCGCAACGATTACATTGGGCAGTGATACAGTCAAACATTCAACACTGGGACTTATTATTGAGCAGTCCTCAAGAACAGAGTGAGGGTAGCAGCATTTAACATATATGGCAAGGCCTCCACCTCTTCCACTGGGACGTAGGAGACCGTTGTAGGCGTAGGTTTTGAAATGAAGACGGTCAGCATGTGTTAGCAACCAAGTCTCGGAACATACTGCTGCTTCTTAAGGTGCTTCTTGCTGCCGGTTATAGAATTTACCGTTAAAATACTCACGGTTGTATACAGAAAAAGTCGGCATTTGAAACACTGCCATGATCGCTTAAGCGAAAAATGATGCAGCTATTGTGATATTTAGCACAAATCACCCTCATCGGCAATCCTAATGGCATGGGAAGATCCCTTCTGTCTGGCGAAAATCTTGACCTCGCTCGTCCAAACGAATTTCCATGGCATTTCTTTCTTGCGGGCAATGGTGGCTGTCAATAGTTGCTTATTAACACGGGTTAAATGCTCGTTAACATACACCCGATCAGATCCAGGAAGTCCCAGCATCTCGTTTGTGATCTCACGTTTTCTAGCTTTCGCAAGAATTGCCTGTCGCTTATCGCGGCGCACGAAACGAACGATAATGTTGCTCTCGCCCGTTACTCTTGTCGCTATCTTGTGACATGCGTCAATGCCAGCAGCACAAAGTGGCTCTTCCTATGACATCATCAGCATTGCCGACTGACAGGAGGCCCTTAAGCTCTAATTTATTCAAACGGCTATATTGTTCCAGCTCGTCGACTCGTTGCGTTAGCTGCTTGTTTCTGCGGGTTTGAACATATCTATCTATCTATCTATCTATCTATCTATCTATCTATCTATCTATCTATCTATCTATCTATCTATCTATCTATCTATCTATCTATCTATCTATCTATCTATCTATCTATCTATCTATCTATCTATCTATCTATCTATCTATCTATCTACGGCTTTGTGCTCTCCTGCCCGTTTCTATCTATCCGCCAACACATGGGTGCTCCCGTGATCGCCTCCTTAATTTGGTGTAGACCAAAATTGGCGTGGGAGTGTAGGAACGTTTGACGAATATAACTGTGTGGTCATGACATCGCAACTTGAAAACATAGTGTAGGGTTGCGCGAAAGAACAAGGACGAAGGGAAGTGGACAGGACGGTCAACATCAGGAAGGTAAAAACGGTTTTTTCGGCTCCGTGCAAGTTGGCAAAAGTATGTTCCATGATGCACAAAGGTTTGCGCGTGCCGTGTAGTAAGTGGCATGTTGATCCCGCTGTAGTGTGCGTAACAGGTGTGGTATATGAAATCCCCTTGTCCTGTGGCCAGTGCTACATTGGACAGACGGGACGCTGCTTCAATGAGAGGGCGCGAGAGCACCGTGTAGCTGTGCGCTCCCACACCGGAGGCCATCTCGATTTACACTGTAGGAGATGTGGTTGTTCGCCGAAACTAAAGGAGACCCGAATATTGTACAAGTCTAATGACAAGATGGAAAGGGAATTAATAGAGGCCTTCTTCATTGCGCGAAGCGACAATTGCGTTAGCATGCCTTCACTGACATTGCTCCCGAAGGAGCAGCAATTTTTAGATGGTTTTATGTAATCAGACGTTCATTTGTTTGTTATTTTCTTGTTTGCTACTTCAGCGCATGTTACTGATCATACTCTACCCACATATCACTATCACCACATGTTTGCAGGTTGGCGTCTGCGCGGTGGACCTTAGATATGGTTTCAAAATTTTTGTTGCTCTTAGTTTTCCGCTTTTCTTGGTTCTTATATTTGCTCGGTTTTTAGGCACGTGTCAGGCAGATGTGGATTCAAACTTTTTAACGGCCTTGGCCTTCCGTTTATTCAGTTGAAGTTTTGCGCCCGTCCTGTCCACTTCCCTTCGTCCTTGTTCTTTCGCGCAACCCTACACTATGTGTTCACCTGTGCACCAACTAGCCCAAATGAGAGCTTTACTCCAACTTGAAAATCCTGTCGCCTACATCGCCAAACCCTTTCCTCCAGACACGTGTGGCACATACCCGTATACCACGGGCCGCGGAATGCGGGGAGGGGGGGGGGGCGCAAAATCTGCCCCATACATTGACTTAGTAGGCTGGGGGGCGCTGCGATGAACGTTTGCCCCCCCCCCCCCTAATGGGGAACCCTGCGCAAGCCTATGTGCGCCACAGTTGATCGACAGTTCTTATCTACCCAGGAAAGGCGAGAACTCACATCGGCAGTTTAAATGCGAGGGCGTTAAGAAAAACCGACATCCGCATCGCATGTGCGCGGCGGCATCCGCGTACGCGCATCCGCATGCGTGCGCCGTGGCTCGACATGTTCCACTGGTTACCGCAAAGGCAGCGCCGCTTGTCACCGTGCAACTCCTTTTGCCTCGGAAGCAGCACAAAATAGAGCGGGGATAGATAATATACACGTATATTCTAATTTTCAGGACTTATTATGGCGCGGATGACAGCATGGGACTACGTGACTACGTACAGCAAAAAGTGATCGACTCCGTAAACCAGCTTCAAGGCTATTCCGCTAGGCTGCGCGACATACCTGTTTTGTTACTTTTAAACACGATTTAAAAATATAAATCCTACCGACAGCGCGAAAAGGATGCTGGAATCTGTCACTATATTTTACTGTCTTTTCATTTTAAATGCGAAGCATTTCTTAGCGAACTTCTGCGACATTGAGCGTATCTATCTATCTATCTATCTATCTATCTATCTATCTATCTATCTATCTATCTATCTATCTATCTATCTATCTATCTATCTATCTATCTATCTATCTATCTATCTATCTATCTAGCCTATGGCGTAACATGACTGTATGACGAATATAAGTGACAAGTTATAACATGAAAATCATGACACGCATGTCATGTACAGCATGATTTACATGCCACGCTCATGGTGCGCTGGCGGCCGTTTCGCTAGTTTGATATACACCAAACTTGGTATGTTGTGACGTGACTGCGTGACGAACATAAATGACACGAGTTAACATGAAAATCATGACACGCATGTCATGTACAGCATGACTTACATGCCACGCTCATGGTGCACTGGAGGCCGTTTCGCTAGCTTGATCTACCTCGAAATTGGTATTGCGTGATGTGACTGTGTGACGAACATAAATAACACCACGAGTTAACATGAAAATCATGACAGGCATGTCATGTACAGCATGACTTATGTGCCACGCTCATGGTGCGCTGGCGGCCGTTTCGCTAGCTTGATCTAGCCCGGAATTGGCATTGCGCGACGTGACTGTGTGGCGAACATAAAAACACGAGTTAACATGAAAATCCTGACACGCATGTCATGTACAGCATGACTTACGTGCCATGCTCATGGTGCGCTGGCGGCCGTTTCGCTAGCTTGATATACACCAAAATTGGTATCTCGCGACGTGACTGTGTGACGAACATAAATAACACGAGTTAACATGAAAATCATGAGAGGAATGTCATGTACAGCATGACTTACGTGCCACGCTCATGGTGCGCTGGCGGCCGTTTCGCTAGCTTGATCTAGCCCGGAATTGGCATTGCGCGACGTGACTGTGTGGCGAACATAAAAACACGAGTTAACATGAAAATCATGACACGCATGTCATGTACAGCATGACTTACGTGCCATGCTCATGGTGCGCTGGCGGCCGTTTCGCTAGCTTGATATACACCAAAATTGGTATCTCGCGAGGTGACTGTGTGACGAACATAAATAACACTAGTTAACATGAAAATCATGACAGGAATGTCATGTACAGCATGACTTACGTGCCACGCTCATGGGGTGCTGGTTTTCGCTAGCTTGATATACACCAAAATTGGTATCTCGCGACGTGACTGTGTGACGAACATAAGTAACACTAGTTAACATGAAAATCATGCCACGCATGTCATGTACAGCATGACTTACGTGCCACGCTGATGGTGCGCTGGCGGCCGTTTCGCTTGCTTGATATACACCAAAATTGGTATCTCGCGACGTGACTGTGTGACAAACATAAATAACACGTGTTAACATGAAAATCATGACAGGCATGTCATGTACAGCATGACTTACGTGCCACGCTCATGGTGCGCTGGCGGCCGTTTCGCTAGCTTGATCTAGCCCGGAATTGGCATTGCGCGACGTGACTGTGTGACGAACATAAAAACACGAGTTAACATGAAAATTATGACAGGCATGTCATGTACAGCATGACTTACGTGCCACGCTCATGGTGCGCTGGCGGCCGTTTCGCTAGCTTGATATACACCAAAACTGGTATCTTGCGACGTGACTGTGTGGCGAGCATAAATAACACGAGTTAATATGAAAGTCATGACACACATGTCATGTCCAGCATGGCTTACGTACCACGCTCATGGTGCGCTGGCGGCCGATTCGCTAGCTTGATCTACCCCGAAGTTGGTATTGCGCGACGTTACTGTGTGACGAACATAAATAATGGGAGTTAACATGAAAACCACGACACGCATTTTCCTTAGTGACATACAAGACGATGTATGCAGCTCGTTGCTGTCTGCTTCGCATTACATCGATTCCCACAATGCGTAGGATCTGCCGGCTTTTTTACCAGGATCTTATCACACGTTGTGACTAGTTGTCGGTCCCTTTAAATCCTCTCTCAGGAAGTGGTGTGAGGACAAAACGATTGCCAGCTTCAATGCACAGGTTACGAATTTTTAGATCTAGGTTATCCTCGCGTCTCGGTGGCCAGTGTCGCTGATCGTTTAAGGAAGGCCGTTTTGTCAAGTCCGAACGTGTTCGCAGAATGCAGTAGAAAAAAAGGTGTCGCAGGTATTCCTTTCATACATTGCGTATGTCACAGGCTAAAGAAAGTAGGAAATAGATATGGCAGTAACGTTGTTTTTACAGCTACCAATAATCTGCGCAAGATTTGTGCCGCTGCGCAGAGGAAGAATGAGCGAATAATAGACAAGTAGCGGACTAACATTGTTTTTCGCCAAAAAATTCACCAATTGCTGTACATGTGCGGTGTGTACGGTTCCTTCTAGCTGCGGCCGCTTCTACGTGGGACAGACGGGCCGCTGTGTTATCCTGAGATTATTGGAGCATAGGAGGCCGCTAACCGAAGGATCCCCATCTATCTTTGCGCAGCGCACGAAATTGACAAGGACACAAGAGAAGAGGACGGGACAAGCGCTGATCTTCAACTGAAAGATTTTATTTGAAAAGACAAATATATATATACAGAAACACACGTGCCACGCAAGATTACACTCGATCAATGAAACGGATTTCTTGCTCCGATAATGAGACTGATGGCTGACTTATACAAACACTATCGCACTTAGCCATGTGGTACGCCTCTGAAATCTCACGTGTGCGTTGATTATGATGGCGAGTGATGATGGACGTTTGCTCAAAGGAAGGCATGCACCCGCAATCCCGGCAGTGGCTGGCGAGGTGAGACGAAACACCCCCCTTCAAAGAATTCGCATGCTCGCGCAGCCGAACATTTATACATCTGGCAGTCTGTCCGATGTAGACAGACCCGCAGGTACAAGGAATCTTATATACCACCCCTTCTGAACACGCGGTGTACTTCTTAACATGTCTGATTGAGCAGGCATTATCACCTGCCCAAAGAATTCGCGAGCATGCGAATTCTTTGAAGGGGGGTGTTTCGTCTCACCTCGCCAGCCACTGCCGGGATTGCGGGTGCATGCCTTCCTTTGAGCAAACGTCCATCATCACTCGCCATCATAATCAACGCACACGTGAGATTTCAGAGGCGTACCACATGGCTAAGTGCGATAGTGTTTGTATAAGTCAGCCATCAGTCTCATTATCGGAGCAAGAAATCCGTTTCATTGATCGAGTGTAATCTTGCGTGGCACGTGTGTTTCTGTATATATATATTTGTCTTTTCAAATAAAATCTTTCAGTTGAAGATCAGCGCTTGTCCCGTCCTCTTCTCTTGTGTCCTTGTCAATTTCGTGCGCTGCGCAAAGATGGATAAGTTCCAACTCGCCCGCCTATCAATCCTACTACAGTTGATCCCCATCTAGTTGTCGTTGCATTGTGGAGAGTGTACATGTACGCCGAAATTCGATAAATGCGCAGTTTTATATAGGTAGAGGAATGAAGAAGCGGATCTAATGGTTGAGGCTTGGCATAACAGTGGTAGCGCATGCATGAGCTCGCCGTCGATGGACTTGCATGAAGGAGACATCAAATGTCTGAATAGTTATCTCTTACCTTATCTCTTACTCGTTACTCTTTCTGCTGATTTCAGGCTGTGAACCATGGACTACATCCGAGAGTTTGACATCCGTCTTGAGAAAGAAATGTACTACGCTGGCGAGATTCTTTCGGGCCATATCATTGTGAATACAGTGGAGAACTTCAAACTGCGAGGTAAGCACGTTTAGTATTTGCCAGAGAAAGTGTAATCACTCCATTATTATGCAGTAAAACAGCTCCAACGAAAACAAAGACCGGACGAACAAGATCGACAAGTACGTGTCAAGGTGTGTGACTGGGCTGGTTGGTATTCCGCAGGTACGTGAAGAGCGCGGGAGAGGCACCCGTATGGACGAAGACTGGCGCTGAGGCTCGTCAGCGCCAGTCCTCGTCGGTCCCTTGTCTCAGGGCCTCTCCCCTGCTGCTCAGGTATCCTGCTTGTCGTCTGGCCCCTTGTTTTCGCTGGCGCTGTTTTTCTGCAAGTATGAACCAGCTGGCCCCAAAATACATCTCGGCAAGTTACGTCTCTATTTTGGTTGCGGTGGACTTTTGTTGTTTATCAGAGCGGAAACTATGCGTACAAAAAGTTTTATGCGCTGAGATAGATCCATCTGTTTCGTTTTATAAGCCAGTGACATCTACGTCTCACCGATAGGATGTCCTATCACGCTCAGTATGAGCTACATCACGCGAGCGCGTGGCCGAGCGCTCTGCAAGGTTGTACAGTTGCGCCGATTATGGCATATTTTCGAGTTACTGGCAGAGAGTTTGGCTGTCCCTGCGAGCGCGAATCGCCTCAGCTTGCTTGCTTTCACCCTCGAAGTTATCATTTTCGAAGCTGATATCACCGCAGGGCAAAACGAGGGCGAGGGGGAAAGCAAGTGGGGGCGATGGGCGCTCGCTCGAACAGCCAAACTCTCTCCCGATAACTCGAATATATGCCATGATCGGCGCCACTGAACAACCTTGCAGAGCGGTCGGCCACGCGCTCGCGTGGTGTAGCTCATACTGAGCGCGATAGTACATTTTTTCGCAACGTAGGGTCTTTTAGGGGCGAAGCTCCTTAAAGCGGCACCCGTTCGTCCCCGTCGTAGTGCGTAACCAGTCTTAACGCTAGTACCAGATCTTGACCTCCAAGGTGGTGCCGGTGGGAGATTTCTCCTGTGCGTTGTTGAACAATAAAAAATTCGCAGCGTGCGCGTTAACTAAAAGCCCAATTGCTTCTGTCCCTCATTCCCCATTAGCAGCCATTGGCATGTTCCAGTAGGAAACGTTAGTAGAAGTGTAAGTGTAAGCCGACTTCTTCTGTCTCTCATTCCCATTAGCAGCCATTGTTTACCTCCAAGGTAGTGCCTGGTGAGATTTCTCCTGTGCGTGATTAAACAATAAAAATTTTGTTCAAAACGCCGTTGATTGATGAAATAAACCAACGAAAGACGCCAGATGTTTTCTAAAATCAAAACGAGAAGACGCCAGATGTTTTCTAAAGCAATGGTTTTCTAAACAATGAAAATTCACAGCGTACTTGTAAAATTAAATTGAGCTGCATGTCGTCATAACTCTCATGGAACCTTTAGTATAAACGCGCCTGATCTCACGTCGGTGATGATGTACTGGGCAGAATTCACGGAAGATTCACGGTTTACCGATGAACCTCCGCAGCTTCGCCCACTCATCATCATTCACTCCGTGGATATGCTGTGATTTTTAGATGCGAAGCATCTTATGGCGGAGTTCAAACCGGTGGTGGTGGTGGTGGTGTGCGGCGTGACCACGCTTACTGCGCCTGCGCAAGCCCTCTCCAACCGCCTCCTCTCCGCTCCCCTTCTCTCCCTCTCCGCTTCCCCTCTCCCCCTTCCCCCTCTTCGCCCACCCTCTCCTCTCCTCCTCTGAAACCCGTGCTCGACATGCCGAAATTCTCTCCTGCGCAACGCCGCGATGAGCGCCAGCGCATGCGCGTCCCCTCCCCCTCTCTCTCCTCTCCTACACTGCCCCCCCCCCCTTTCGCGCGTCTGTCGACCACGTTCCCCGCTCGCCCTGTGAGAATTAACGGCCAGGCTAGCGGGAAGACACGACGCGCGTAGCGTTCCTCTTCGCGTTGCACGACGCGAGGTCGGTAGCATGCCCACGAACACCAACGTAACGCGATCGTGGAAGTGCTCCGGCTTCGCATCGTCTCGTGGTCTCTTTAGCGGGAGATGGTGCAATTTTTTAGCTATCGGTACCCTCAAGACCAGACATTATATAGGAAGGAAGGAAGCAAGGAAGGAAGGAAGGAAGGAACAGGAAAGAAACAAAAGGCAGAGATGTCAACCAGTCAACAAGGATCGGTATCCTACCCTAAACGGTGGAAGGGATGGGGTGCTTTGAAGATAGAGACAGAGAAGGAGAGCACGCACGCACAAAGGCACACACATCACACTCTTGAAGACTAGCGGCGTGAAGAGGAAAATTCTTACCAAAATTACAATATAAGAATAATTGAAACCCCTGGTACCTGGGTTATACTACTACGGAGTAAGTACTTACTAGAAAAAAGAAAAAGAAAGCTGGTAAGGAGCCAATGAGCACAATATGGCGAGCCTTACTCAGCATTTTCAGACTGTTTTACCCCCATGAAAGGCGAAGGCCTCCCCCAATGATCATTGAAGCCCTAGCTCTGATAATGCAGGGACCACAGAGAGAGGACGGGACCCGTTCTCTTTCCCGTCCTCTTTCTGTGGTCCCTGTCGTATCGGCGCTATGGCTTCAATGAACGTAACAAACCAACTATCCCAAAAGTCTGTCCAATGAGTTGAGCGTATTCTGTGCGAGCTGATTCCATTTTATTCCTACCAACGCCTGCCTTCCTCGTTTTCCATGCCTTGGTAGCCATTCTGTTGCTTTTACTGTCCGCCGGTTGGCTCTCCTGCGCATGACCTGGCCAGCCCAGTTTAATTCCCTTCGCTTGATGTCAGCTAGGATGTCTGTTACACCAGTTTGTTGCCTTTGCAGTTCTAGCCTGCTCCGATCTCTTAATGTTTTATATTACTCCTATGATTTTTCGTTCCATTGCGCGGTCCACAGCTATTGACAGCGGAGCTGTTTAGCGAGGCGTAATGTGCCCGCTGAATCTGAAAACTATCATCATCATAAACGCTCTCTCTCTTCGTCCTCCTATTCTGCTCCGCTCCCAGGACCGCCGATTGGTCCGGCCGGGCAACAACTCTGATGGCCGAGAGAACTGTAGTGCAGAGAAAGAGGAAGAGAGAAAGAAAGGGAACAAAGAGTGGAAGCATAGAAGGCGAGAAAAAAAAGTACAGAAAGAGAGAAAGACAGAAAAGGAAAGAAAGAGAGAAAATAATAGAAAGACAGAAAAATAAATACACACAGAGAGAAAGAGATAGGAAGAAACATACACGAAAAGAGCTACAAGACAGAGAACAAGCACAGCCTTATATAGCAAGGGGTGGGAAAGGGAAGTGAGGGTGACGAGGAGGGAAAGAAGGACGGCAATGCCACCGGCTCCGCCGCTTCCTCAGTCTTTGCACTACTATTCAGTCCAGTTTATTTCTCCATCACAAGAGTGTTTAGCGGCCCCGATTTTTTTATAGTTGCTTTCCTATCCTCTATTCTTCAGCCCCATATGTTAGAAGTGTCAGCATGCAGTGGTTGTATACATTTTGCTTTAATGACAGTGGCAGACTTCCTGAAATATTTGAAACGACTTCGGCAGGCATTCCAGCCCATTCATCGCTAAATTTCCCTTTTGTGGTGAGGCTCTCCAGTTAGTACTTGTTTTAGGTATACCTGTTATTGTACGCTTTAATGTATGGCTTCCAATCGTGCCTGCTTACTCAGAATTATCTTTGTCATCGTCATATTCATTATAGGCCTAAATCGATACGTTCAAGGTTTATTTCTCATTCATTTTTTACATAGAACTAACAGACAATAATGCCAAGGAAAGTATAGGCGGTGTTATTTTAGTAATTAGTATATAAATGTGAAGAAAATAAACTCGACGAAAAGATAACTTGCCGCCGGCAGGGACCGAACCTGCGACCTTCGAATAACGTGTGAGATGCTCTACCCCTGAGCTACGGCGGCGGTCATCCCCCGTCCACTTTATAGGGTTTATATGTGCATTAAACGTAGGAGTGTTAGTCAGCGCCGATCGTATCCATGGCGGCTTGTGTGGAACACTCTTTTTCTGCCTTTTTGGCAACACGTAGCGCGTGATCTTTTTACGAGCTGGCAGCTGACCAATAATTCCTCGCATACTACCTGAAGGCATCATGTCTGCCAGAACGAGACCTTTGCTATGAATGCAGGAAATATTACTTTTCAGGGCTTGTTTGTCTGTGTTAGACGCAATATTACATAGAACTAACATATAATGATGCGAAGGAAAGTATAGTGACTGTTATTTGTAGTAATAGGATTTACTTGTGTTGGCTACGTGTTGGCAAAAAGGCAGAAAAAGAGTGTTCCACACTCGCCGCCATGGCTGCGATCGGCGCTGACTAACACTCCTACGTTTATTGTACATATAAACCCTATAAGGTGGACGGGGGGATGACCGCCGCCGTAGCTCAGTGGTACAACATCGGACACGTCATTCGAAGGTCGCAGGTCCGGTCCCCGCCGGCGGCAAGTTATCTTTTCGTCCACTTTACTTTCTTCACATTTATATCCTAATTACTACAACTAACGCCCCCTATACTTTCCTTGGCATTATTGTCTGTTATTTCTATGTAATATTGTGTCTAACAAAGAAAAACGATTCCTTAAAACTTATCCTGCATTCATTTTTTTGCAACTCGTTTCCATTGTTACTGAAGACTGCTTTGTAATCTGCACATTGTAAATTGCTCAGATATTCTCCGTGAACATTGATTCCTGCTTCTTAGCAGTCTAGCTATATACTTCCTCTAAGGATGCAGTGAAAAATTTTGAAATATTGTTTCTCCTTGTAGGACTCCTTTTTTTATCATCATTTTGTTGCTTTTTGTGGGCAAGTGAGGTAACTGTGGAGTCTTTGTAGATGTCGGCCAAATCACTGACGTATACTTTAGCTACTGCTTGTCGACTCTGGGAGGTTAAAACTGCTGGTATCTCTAATGAGTCGAACCCCTTTTCTTAAACTGTGAAAGCTACATAAAGGGGCTTAGAATAACAGAGAGCTGAGCTAGTTCGTAAGTATTCATTCTAAAAAGATGGTTGATCCCTCCGTCGTAGGAATCGGAATAACACGAAAGTAAAGCGTGCCCTTACAGAAGTAACTGAATGTTTACTGTACATTGATATAAGAGAGTTTGCACAATGTATATTGATGTATGGCAGCTATAGCACCGTTTAACGTTGATGCACCCACTTTGATGATTGGTGGTACCTCTCCATCCCGATGACTAAAGTCCATGTTAAATGATTAAACAAACCCTTGTGGTAGCTGTGGTAGTTAACGGTGAAAGCGTAATCAGAGAACGAGGTGTGATAGCCAGAAGAGTGTCGCATATTGGACGCAGAACTTGGTCGCCATCCCGCGGCATGTTAAAATGTGATTGAACACCACGGCCGCACTAGAGGGAAACGCAAAGCGCGTCGCGCCGCCCCGGTAGCCCGGCCGCGATTTTTTTCGGGGCGAGCGCGTGAGCGGGGAACGCAGTGTTACAGCCATGGAGAGGCAGGCGCGCGTCGCAGAGCTATGTTTGGTGTGGATTAGCGTGTTGCTATAAGCGACGCCGACGCTGACGCTTTTACGACGCTTGGGCAAAGATCGCCTCCTCGCGGAGTGTTAAGGCACTGACAAAATTCAACTTCTACCGAAAACGCGCCGAACGGGACGGACGCGTAAACGCGTTGCAGGTGTTAGTCGCGGAGGCCACAACAATTAAGAATTACTTTACCTTAGCACTCCCAGAGGTCAACACCACCCCGCCGATCGGGAGAGTGGTAGATATAAAAGACGCGTTCGTAAAGCCTTCAGAGTCTGTGACCGTGGCGCAGTGGATAGCGTGTCCGGCATCTGTTGTTGCGGACCGAGCGGTCGTGGGTTCGATGCCCGTTGACGGTAGCTTTTTTTCTTTGCCATCTGATTGTGTATATTTTTTGACGTCATTTCCGTGACGGAAATACGTCACTGAAGTCTTGGTGGACCCCGGCATAAAACACTTTCGTGTTAAAAGACAGGGCGTGCAAACACGGACACAAGAAAGAAGTCAGGACACCACAAACGCCGACTAACAACAGAAGAGACGCACAACGGCTGAAAAAAAGAAGGCACGAAACCCCATCTGGCGCATGCCCAAGCAACAGGCAAACCCATCAATCCGGCACGCGTGGCGGTCTACGTGGAAGATAACTGTTAAGGCATTTGACTTCATCTTTATGCAAGTTAATCGACGATTGGCTCATGCATGCGCTACCACTATTCTCGATATGCCATGCTTCAATCATCAGGCGCGTTTCTTCATTTCTATGGCGGTACAACACTGCGCATTCATCGAATTTTGGCGTGCACTTACAATCTCGACAATGCAAAGATAGATTAAAAGGTGTGCCTCCTGTCAGCGATCTCTTATGTTCCAACAATCTCTGGTTAATGCATCGGCCCGTTTGTCCTACGTAGAAGCGGCCGCAGCTTAAAGGGACCTTATACACCACACTCGTACGGCAATCAGTGAATTTGTTGGTGTGTTTTACGAAACAAATATCGGTCCGCTTCTTGTCTTTTACTCGCTCATTCTTCCTCTGCACAGCGGCACATATCTTACCTAGCTTATTGGCCGCCGTGAAAACAACATTAACGCCGTATCTACTTCCTACTTTCTTTAGCCTGTGAGATACGCAATCAATGTACGGTATACCTACGACACGTTTCTTCCTATCGCTTTCTGCAACCATGCTTGGACTTAACACAATAGACTTCTTTAAACGTTCAGCAACCGTGGCCACGGCATCACGGGGATACCCTACATCTAAAAGACGCGTAAGCTGTGCGTTAAAGCTATCACTCATTTTGTGCTCACACGACTTGGTGAGGGCTGACTTAAGGCAAGACATGGCGATGCCGTTTTTTACGACCTTCGAGTGCTTCGACGAAAAATTTAACAGCGGTTTCGAAGATCTAGGAGAATACTGCCAGCACACGGGGTTCTTCTGGAACGTTAAGGAAATGTCTAGAAATTGTATTCCATTATTCTGTGGCACCTCTTTAGTAAAGCTCAGCCCTCCTCCATTTAATTCAAATTTTTCGCTCACGGAAGTTACCACCTTTTCAAAGTCCTCACCACTACAAAAGATCAAATAATCGTCCACATAACGAAGAACCTTAATAACCGAATTACCTAAGGCGCCTTCCAAAAGATTGTCAATCTTGCTGAGGTATAAATCACTAAGAACCGGAGCAACTTTAGAACCAATACATATTTCTGATTTCTGCACATAAACGCCTTCCTTCCAACCTACAAGCGTCGACTTTAAATACATGGAAAGGATTTCTAGAAATGCCCCGGTAGAAACACCACATTTATCGTTGAAAACCGTCTGGTGCGCTTGTTCGTTAGTACATTCATTAACACAATTTAACAAGTCCTCATGAAGGAAAGAATAATACAGGTCTTCAATATCCATACTAAAGGCCTTACAACAGCCGGGGTTCTCCTCTGAGAGGAACTGAACTAGCGCCTGAGAATTACGCATACGAAAAGGGTCTGAAAAACTCAGAGGTGAAGCAGTTCTGCAAATAAGTAGATACAGCGACTTGCCAGGTGCCTTGCTCTGAAACGATTGCTCGAAACAGAATCTCGTTCTTATGTGTTTTGGCTGAAAAAAACAATTCTAAAGTAAGTGATTTAGCCTTGTTCACATTAGAAGCTATTCTCTGAAGATTATGTCTTAACAAAAGGTCGACAGCACGTTGCCTAACTACCGATGGCTTAAGTTTTATCGTCCTAAAATTCCTTTCTATAGCTGTTAATGCTTTTTCTGAGAACAAACTGTCTGGCATAATTACAAAATACTCTTCCTTATCTGAAATTACTGGCCTGAGTTTCTTCTCGGCACAGTAATTAACCAAAGGCCGGATAGGATCAGAACACTTGAGATGCATATTAGAACCCTTGATGCTAGCAACGCAGTCTGAAATGCAGTGGGAACGCTCTTCTTCAGGAACAAGTCTAGTGATTGTACGCGGCAAACTTAAAACGTCTATTGGTTTCAGGTTCGGCTTAAAACAGTATTTAGGACCTAAGGCTAGGGTTTCGCAGTGACTATCATCTAAGACAGCTCCTCCAAGGACTAGCAAGTTATTTTGCGGTGAAACAGTAGAAATTTTCTTCCTCTTACGTGGTTGAAGTTCTCGAAGTTTTTACCCTCCATATGAATTCCGCATAATGGTTAGCTACCCTCATCCAGTCGGCGTACATCTGCTTCTGGCGGCGATCGTCACGCGAAGTCGAGCAACGGACCTTGAGGCATTCCTGGTAAAATCTCACTTGACGCCATGATTCCGCGGTCAATATGGCAATATGCGCAGATGGGGTTTCGTGCCTTCTTTTTTTCAGCCGTTGTGCATCTCTTCAGTTGTTAGTCGGCGTTTGTGGTGTCCTGACTTCTTTCTTGTGTCCGTGTTTGCACGCCCTGTCTTTTTGGAATGAATACTTACCAACTAGCTCAGCTCTCTGTTATTCTAAGCTTCATTTCTAGTACTCTGAGCCCTTTTCCGTGTTCCCCTACTTATCTGAACAATCCTGCCTCTTTGGCGTCTTTAACTGCTATTTGCTTGGTCCGTGCTAGAACTTTTTCATGGTTTTCTAAGAATAGAGTTTGCCCAGTTGAAGTTCAACTTTTGCGCGGCTTTCTGCAACCATCTACCGGACACGCTACGAGGATATGTGCCATATTGACCGCGGAATCATGGCGTCACGTGAGATTTTACCAGGAATACCTCAAGGTCCGTTGCTCGACTTCGCGTGACGATCGCCGCCAGAAGCAGATGTACGCCGACTGGATGAGGGTAGCTAACCAGTATGCGGAATTCATTTTGAGGATAAAACTTCGAGAACTTCAACCACGTAAGAGGAAGAAAATTTATACTGTTTCACCGCAAAATAACTTGCTAGTCCTTGGAGGAGCTGCCTTAGATGATAGTCACTGCAAAACCCTAGCCTTAGGTCCCGAATACTGTTTTAAGCCGAACCTGAAACCAATAGACGTTTTACGTTTGCCGCGTACAATCACTAGACTTGTTCCTGAAGAAGAGCGTTCCCACTGCATTTCAGACTGCGTTGCTAACATCAAGGGTTCTAATATGCATCTCAAGTGTTCTGATCCTATCCGGCCTTTGGTTAATTACTGTGTCGAGAAGAAACTCAGGCCAGTAACTTCAGATAAGGAAGGGTATTTTGTAATTATGCCAGACAGTTTGTTCTCAGAAAAAGAATTAACAGCTATAGAAAAGAATTTTAGGACGGTAAAACTTAAGCCATCGGTAGTTAAGCAACGTGCTGTCGACCTTTTGTTAAGACAATCTTGAGAGAATAGCTTGTAATGTGAAGAAGGTTAAATCACTTACTTTAGAATTGTTTTTTTCAGCCAAAACACATAAGAACGAGATCCCATTTCGAGCAATCGTTTCAGAGCAAGGCACCTGGCAAGTCGCTGTATCTACTTATTTGCAGAACTGCTTAACCTCTGAGTTTTTCAGACCCTTTTCGTATGCGTAATTCTCAGGCGCTAGTTCAGTTCCTCTCAGAGGAGAACCCCGGCTGTTGTAAGGCCTTTAGTATGGATATTGAAGACCTGTATTATTCTTTCCCTCATGAGGACTTGTTAAATTGTGTTAATGAATGTACTAACGAACAAGGGCACCAGACGGTTTTCACCGATAAATGTGGTGCTTCTACCGGTGCATTTCCAGAAATCCTTTCCATGTATTTAAAGTCGACGCTGGTAGGTTGGAAGGAAGGCGTTTATGTGGAGAAATCAGGGATATGTATTGGTTCTAAAGTTGCTCCGGTTCTTAGTGATTTATACCTTAGCAAGATTGACAATCTTTCGGAAGGCGCCTTCTTTAATTCGGTTATTAAGGTTTTTCGTTATGTGGACGATTACTTGATCTTTTGTAGTGGTGAGGACTTTGAAAAGGTGGTAACTTCCGTGAGCGAAAAATTTGAATTAAATGGAGGAGGACTAAGCTTTACTAAAGAGGTGCCTCAGAATAATAGAATACAATTTCTAGACATTTCCTTAACGTTCCAGAAGAACCACGTGTGCTGGCAGTATTCTCCTAGATCTTCGAAACCGCTGTTAAATTTTTCGTCGAAGCACTCGAAGGTCGTAAAAAACGGCATCGCGATGTCTTGCCTTAAATCAGCCCTCACCAAGTCGTGTGAGCACAAAATGAGTGACAGCTTTAACGCACAGGTTACGCGTCTTTTAGATGTAGGGTATCCCCGTGATGCAGTGGCCACGGTTGCTGAACGTTTAAAGAAGTCTATTGTGTTAAGTCCAAGCATGGTTGCAGAAAGCGATAGGAAGAAACGTGTCGTAGGTATACCGTACATTCATCGCGTATCTCACAGGCTAAAGAAAGTAGGAAGTAGATACGGCGTTTATGTTGTGTTCACGGCGGCCAATAAGCTAGGTAAGATTTGTGCCGCTATGCAGAGGAAGAGTGAGCGAGTAAAAGACAAGAAGCGGACCGATATTTGTTTAGTAAAACACACCAACAAATTCACTGATTGCCGTACGAGTGTGGTGTATAAGCTCCCTTTCAGCTGCGGCCGCTTCTATGTAGGACAAACGGGCCGATGCATTAGCCAGAGATTGTTGGAACATAAGAGATCGCTAACAGGAGGCACACCTTCTAATCTATCTTTACATTGTCGAGACTGTAAGTGCACGCCAAAATTCGATGAATGCGCAGTGTTGTACCGTCATAGAAATGAAGGAACGCGCCTGATGATTGAAGCATGGCATATCGAGAATAGTGGTAGCGCATGCGTGAGCCAACCGTCGATTAACTTGCATAAAGATGAAATCAAATGCCTTAACAGTTATCTTCCACGCAGACCGCCACGCGTGCCGGATTGATGGGTTTGCCTGTTGCTTGGGCATGCGCAGATGGGGTTTCGTGCCTTCTTTTTTTCAGCCCTTGTGCGTCTCTTCAGTTGTTAGTCGGCGTTTGTGGTGTCCTGACTTGTTTCTTGTGTCCGTGTTTGTACGCCCTGTCTTTTTAGAATGAATAAAGGGGCTTGTTGCATTCAGCACCTTTCTACATTACCTCATGGATCACATGAATGGGATCCATCGTAGAGTAGTCTTTGCTCACACCGGTTTGTTCGCAAGGTTGGTTGAAGGCATGTGTTTATCTTATGCTCTTTCGAATTGCCTTTGTAAATATTTTGATGAAGGCGAGATGAAGATTTCCTGAATACTTTCAGCAGTGTAGCGGCAGCCGAACAAGATGGCTGAGGAGCCCCGCATGCAAGCGCTTCACGCCCACTCGTCGTCTTCATCTTTCGAGAGCACCGCAGTAGCTCATGCCCGTGACGTACGGTAACAATGTTTTGTGCATCACCGAAAGTAAACTGATGAGCCTCCAAATCAATATTTTATGTCTCCTTTTCTGTAAATTACGTAGTTTAATGCTGGTATTTTATTTGCTCACTGGGACTGTTGTTTTTAGGCACTGAGTGTAAAGTGTAGCAAATTTCTTTCAAATAAATTCGTCTCCGTCTTTAATCAAATCGGCTGTTATTCCGTCATTGCCAGCCGCTTTTCAGCGTGGCGTATCGAGTATGGCCTTTCTAACCTCGTCGGTAGTTTCATATGGAACTTCCATATCTTGCTCTTCTTAACTTTCGTTCGACAGTGGGTGACCTTCGAACGGATCCTCTGCTTCCTGAAATATGCCATTCAAATTGATATTTCCTTGCTTGTCCTTTAGAGTGCTTGTTTTATTCCTTCCTCGACAACGATGGAGTTCGTCGAGGGCAAGCAAAAGCACAAAAGGCTGTCGACAAAAGGCCGGTTCTCGGCATCCCAGATTCGTACCGGAAGGCTCTTTCCTTGGTGCTTTGCTAATCGATCATTGTTTCGCAAAGCCTTCCGTGTAGGAGTTCGAGACCCCGTGACTCAAGTCCGAGCATGATTTAGGATTCGACAAGCGCAACAGTTGGTTAAAACAACAAGTATAACATGCTGTTGGGCTAGTCGGCTCATAGATTCAGCAGACATGATTGAACTGTGCGAGGAAGACTACACGTTAGAAATATAGAACCGCAGAAACACCAAACTGCGCTTCGTCTATGTGCGTGTTCTCTGTTCCTAACCGGTTGTCAGCGTCGCGCTGTTCAAACGTGTCTGCTCAGTCTTTAAAAAATCCGCACGACGGTGTGCTATCTGCCAATACAGGACTAGCGTTGCCCTGTATTTCTTCTTCTCGTCCACGTCTTTTTCGCTAGTAAACATGTCCTATCATCTGCCAAAGCCTCCAGTTCGAGCCAGTTGAGCAGCTGTCACCTTATATGCTCCAGGATTGTCTTGACAAGCTTTTCCGTTTCTCGTGAGTGGAGTTGACATTGCGGGGCCACCATACAGCACTTGGGACATGCGTATACTTAGAACAGGTGGTGGCCGCGGAGCCGAACCACGAGACTTAAGTAGCTAGAATGAAAACGGGGTGGAGCACATTCGGCAAGCATTCTGAAATCATGTATGGTAGTTTAGCAAAGACCTGCACCTCACCGGTACTTGCCTACGGAGCAGAAACCTGAAGTTTTACAAAGAGGGTTCAACTTAAACTGAGGAGGACGCAGCGAGCAATGAAAAGGGAAATAATAGGTGTAACCTTTAGGGAGAAAAGAAGAGCAGAGTGGTTGAGGGAACAAACGGGTGTTAAGGACACCTTAGTTGAAATCAAGAAGAAGGAACGGACATGGGCAGGGCACGTGGCGCTTAGATAAGGTAACCGCAGGTCATTAAGAGTAACTTTAAAAGGGTGTAAATTTGAGCTTGTTGGCTTGGCTTCATAGCAGGGAACAGCGCGGAAACACGAGACAAGAGAGGTGACAGGACTTGGCGCTGGCTAACAACATGAGCGTTTATTTCGTAAGTGCACAAATATATACGCTTTTTGGGAGAAGGAAATAAACAAAAGAGAGAGGGGGGAAGTCAACGCATGCATCCCAACTAGTCCATGACGGTGCTATGATCACGTGCGGAGATACTTAATTTCCTTGTCGGTTAGTGCGATCGATGGTGTGCTTACACATGATGCTCCAATGGAATGAATTGCGAGTGCTTCATAGATTTCGCGGGCACGGCTATCACGATATCTGCGCAAGATGCGCGTCTGATCAAAATTAGGACTGCAGCCACAGTCGGCACAGTGAATAGCTAAATTGCTTCCAGTACGCGCCTTGAGGTTGTTCTTGTGTTCTCGCAGACGGTCGTTGATGCAGCGGCCCGTCTGCCCAACGTAAAGCCCTCCGCAGGACGTAGGTACCTCGTAGATCACTTCAGTCTTGCAAGGCACAAACTGTGTTGCATGATGCTTCTTGCAAGTGGAAGGACTTTGGCGAGGGGCATTCACCTTCCTGCACAATGAGCCCAGCTTTATCGGTGCCGAAAACACCACTCTTACGTTTGCACGTGCAGCTGCCTTCTTGATTTTGTGCGAAACGCCATGCAGGTATGGAATGACCGCCACCCTTGCCCTGTCCTCTTCAGCACGAGGTCGAACCGTCTTACGGTGCTCCTTCAGGAGGGCTTCTGCCAGCCCCGACAGGAATTGGCCAGAGAAGCCAGCCTTCTTCAACCTGCAGACTTGATTAGTGAAGCTGGAAGCAATTACATGTGGGCAAGACCTTACTAGCGCATTTTTCATAGCAGAGATAGCAATAGCCCGTTTGACCAACTTGGAGTGGTGCGATGAAAATGGAAGGAGGTCCTTTTTTGAACGCGGTGAGTACTCCCAGCAGGTGTGCTCTGCACCAAAGGCTATCTTGAGGTCTAGGAAGCGTATTTCTCCCCCCTCGGGTAGTTCCTTTTTGATTTTTTGACTTTTTGACTTTTTGACTTTTTGATTTTTTATTGTGCAAACCCCACCGAGAGCCGCAGCAAGGTCGACAAGATTTTTGAGTGCTTCTGTGCGAACTTTCCCGGTCTTTTATTCACGAGGGAACTACCCGAGGGGGGAGAAATAACGTGGCAGCAGGGGGGTTTAACGTGGCAGCAGCAAGCACAGGTCCGGGTTGATTGGCCGAACATGGGAGAAGCCTTTGCCCTGCAGTGGGCGTTGTCAGGCTGATGATGATGAAAATACAGCAAAACTCATCACCACGAGCATGCATCATGCGTTTTACGTGCGTGCTAACCAGGGCTGCTCACTTGGAGCTAGTTGAATACTTGGCGACAGCGAACTTTCCGCACTGCGGAGGTTCATTCACGACGCGGCCTCTGTCACACTGGACAGCGAGAATACGCGAAGGTTCGTCAAAACGTCCAAGGACCTTCAAAAGCTCCGGCAATGATCAGACACCCGGACGTACTCGCCTTCTCCTCTTCGACGATTCAATGGAAGTTCATTTGTCTGAGCGCTACTAGGTGGGGCGGGTTTTGCTAGAGACTCGGACGTTCTGCAAAGACCTGCTTAATGAAGACCACTTTAGTTAAAGAAGATGCTTGGACGACGCCTTATCAATCAGACAGAGTTGTTCACTCTACTAACAGAACTTGAAGCTGTCGTGAATTCTCGGTCTTTGATTTGTGTACTTATTGCTGTGGATGAGTCATACACTCTGCCTTGAGCAGATTTTCTCGTCGGAAGGCGATCTGTAGCGCTACCGCCCTGTGACTTAAAATCAACAGCGAGTCGACCAACGAACAACTGAAGAGTCTGGTGCAAGCGAGATGGTGATTTGCAAGACCTCTGGTTTCGTTGGTTTAAAGAGCACCCTAATGAGCTCAGAAACTTTAGATTTAGGCGCACGTTAATGAACCCCAGGTGGTCGAAATTTCCGGACCCCTCCACTCCTCCTAATCAAATCGGTGCTTTGGGACGTTAAACCCCAGCAATTATTATTAACTCAGGAACTTTACATCCGTCGTGGCTAACAGCGCGACTAACATGGATGAAGACGAGAAGCGGACACACGGCACAGCCGTCTCTCCTTCTTGTCCGTGTTAGTCGTGCTGTTATAGCCACGATGAATACGTACCAACTCTCTCACTATTTAATCCTGCCAAGGAAAGTGAAATTGCTTATTCAAAAAAGGGGTTCTACTGAGCGAGAAACAGCGACCAAGAGAACTGTGGAGCTTGGCTGAATAGAAGAATTCATGGGCGGACTCGACAGCATCATCAGGTTCTGCGCTTTACGCTTGCCCGACAGTGCCATTCCAAGGCCGTTATATACCCATAGAGCTAAGGGGATGTCTTCTCCAAGGCGACGGTGGTGTTCCCTGGGAGCAGCGGTACTCTACGGGATTGCTAAAGACGCTGGAGCCAGCTTGAGGCAAGCCAATTTGGGAAAATCCAATATGGCCGCGCCCGCTCCTGGACGATGGTTGCTCGCAGGGGCGTAGCCAGAAATTTTTTTCGGGGGGGGGGGGGGTTCAACCATACTTTATGTATGTTCGTGCGTGCGTTTGTAAGTGTGCGTGCCTATGTACGCAAGCACAACTGAAAAATTTCTGGGGGTGTTTTAACCCCCCCAACCCCCCCCCCCCCCCTGGCTACGCCCCTGGTTGCTCGCTGGTGGTACCGCCTGTCCCGTGGCCACTGCGTCAATTCAAGGTTTTTCCATGCTGTTGACTAGTTGAACTAGCGTTGTTTTTCCGCGTAATTTGCAGGCTTAGAAATATTGGCATAGTAGTATCAGTGACAACCACCCCAAAAATGAAAACTTGAAACTATTGGTGTGGTAAAACAAGAATGCATGAATGCCTGTATTGAGTGTAATGAGAAGTTTGATAGGATACAAAAACGTATGGTGCGATCGCATATGGAAAGTGAGTACATAATGAAGCGCTGAATCAGCATATATTTGCGTACAGATTTGCTTTGTACAAATTGAGATTGATAGCGTGAAGGAAAGCATTTCTGATACGTTGAAAAACGCATATAACTGCGGCTGTGAATTTATGTGCACAGAGAGTGCCAGCGAACAATCGCAACCTTTGGCTCATGTGGACGAATCCATGGTACATAAGTAGATCAATGACGACATATTATGCTGCAGTGCTTTAGCACAGTACGTTGTCAAGGCAGAGACAAAGCTATCATTCACCTCGGCTATCCCTGGTCATGTTTTCCCCTTTGTGAATGAGCTACAGGCAGGCTGACGCGATTTGAAGAAGACGTGTGCCATGCCTTAATTTTCAATTAACAAAATGACAAAAACGCGAGAAAGTGTGGCCGGAACTCATAGGCAGATGCTCTCTGATAATTTGCAGAAACATCGTGCTGCCACTAGTACACAACAGGAATAATCACAGAGCATTATTTAAGTTAGCAGTAGTGCGAAACACCGAAGGTAACCCAAGATAGGCACGAGTATAAATTGCTCATGCGAGACATGACCAGGATGAAGCACGAACTTGCAATGCAGCTTCATTATTCTTTTCCACCAGGTATCGTGTGGAACCTATTTTAATGTGAGCAAATTTTCGGAAGAGTACTCGAATCGAAGATTCTAGGGAGCGCTGCATAGTTGAGTCTTAATATGCCGCACACTAGAACTGCATCCCTTGTAGCCATTCAGGATGACTGCCAGTTGGGCATGTTTGTAAAGGTTCATGATGAAACAAGCGCAGTATACAGGGAGACTTAGAAAGGACACAGGACGGAGGAGTGCTTACTAGCAACTGAAAATTTTTATTTCGGAAGAAGATTCTTATATATGCATCACATGAATAAACGTCACCACAAACCACCCTTATTATCACAAACAGCGTGAATCGACGGTAGACCGCCATGATAACCGATCGCATACAGCAGGTAAGCACGTGTTACACCTTCCTTCCCAAAAAACAAGTAAAGAAGAGCACTGATTCATGTAACGTCCAAAAAAGCAAATTTAGTATCTCTTGGCGGAACAGACGCCTGCCTGACGCACCTGTTGCCACCTTTCTTAATTCGAAGCGCTTCAATTATTACTCTCGTCGTTCGCTTCTTGTGCTTGTCGATTATTTCTGTGTCGCACAGTTTTGGCTGGCACTCCTTGCAGTGCATCGCTAAGTGCGAGTACGGGGCCCCCTTGAGTGAACTGGCATGTTCGCGAAGGCGCACATTGAGGCAATGACCTGTTTGGCCGATGTATTCCTTTCCACATGTGAAAGGAATTCCGTACACGACATCTGTTTTTCACTCGACTTACCTCCTGCCATGTTTTATGCCAAATCCATCTGTTTCTTCCTTGCCTTCCTTTGTGGCCAACCTATGTACTGCCGGGCAAATATTTCACAATTTCTTTTTGGTTAAAATAACAACCCGCACCCCATACACTCACAGATGTAGAGGGAGTACTGCAAGAGTAGAGCGACTGTATTACTCTCGCCAGAGTTCTTTAACGCCTTGGGGGAGTAGTGGAGAGTTAGCCGCGGAACTTCCTCTTTCCTTGAAGGCAGAGTAAGAGAGACCGCGAACTTTCTGCTACTCTATATAGATAGAGTCCCAATCCACGGAACTCCCGCCCCGACGTAGCGTGAACAGGGTCGGGAACTCCCTTTTAAGCAGGCGGAGTACAAACTAGCGCGAGCTTCTGGCCGACGCCGCACAGCGATATATAACTGTCTCTTAACCATAATCCTCCGAGCATAGACGCCACAGATGTTACTTTAATGTGCAAGTTAATTGGATAGCTTTCATAATAACAAAACAAAGTATTTTTGATCGTAAACCTTTGGTTTCTGAAGCGCCAACAGAGGCATGCTTCGAAGCCTCGAACATCGGCAACTTCGAACGCATCGCCAACTTAGTTTACGACACAAACTAATTGCCACTGGAATAAGGTAGACACTAAAGCATTATTGCAATAAAAAAAAGAGCAGTGAGCAAAAAAAAAAAAAAAAAACGTCCGGCAGGAGGAATCGAACCTGCCATCATCAGATTCTCGAAGCCGAGGTCTCTACCACTACGCCACGCCCCCTTTTTTTTTTGCTTTATTGCCTGCTTCCAGACATAAACCACATCACAAACACATAGAATAAAAACATCAAATGTTGTCCGTCCTACTGGACAGACATCAATTTTAAAATTCCTTGAGCACTGTCAAGGGTTCCACTCTCGATAACCACTCAGGTACAATCTCCTGCGTTTTCTGCAATTCAACAAATTTCGACATACACTCACGAAAGTACATTCTTGCGGGCCTTGCATCTGGATCGCGGTGAAATCCTGCCATACGCGCCCGCCATAGACAGGTTTCTCCCAATAGATAATCATATCAGGTTTCTCCCAATAGATAATGAGAATGGATTGCCGTTAGACTTAATAATGTTAACCGGCCTCCGCTACGCCATGCCCCAACGCCACACTCTAGCCGTAAAAAACTAGTCAAGACAGAGCTCACCACTCGACTTCATTTTTACGGGTCGCATACTGGAGATAGACGCGATCTTCCTTTTAAAATAAAATTCGTGTCTTCATAACACACGAAACAGCTGACGACCACGAATGACATTCAATAACGTGTATTTTCTCGCGCTATCGACGATACACCAGCACAGCGCCCATGTCCGTGTACTGATTTGCATCTGAATCGATAGGTGCAACTACACACATAACCGATCGCCAAACACCAAGTTGAACGTGGAAGAAAGTATGCCATCATGGTAGTTCAACAAGGCGTATTAATTAACAAGTCTGTTTGCGAAGTGCCGGCGAGTGCACGCGGCGGCTTTCGGTGGCCGCCGCGGTGCGTTTCCTGAAAGCGGCGTCGTAACGATGCCCATCGCTTCTTGTACGAACACCGTACTCAAGAAAAAATGGTTCATTCAAGTTAACCGATAGTAAAGCTCTACGGTACACTCATTTTTACACGTCGGAATGGCGTATCTTTAAACCCAGAAGCGCCTACAGCATGTACACACGGACTCGGCAGGTGCGCTAGGCCTACCTTCGCTGGGAGTCGTACGGGTCATATTGAGTGCGACCGATCTTGGCGTAAGTAGCTGACGAAGGTGGAAGAATGTGCATTTTATCGTCGAAAGCTTTTCACTGTTACATTAAAATGCAACCGATGTTGAGGGAAAGTGCGAGAATCGCCAGAGATGCGCTTGCATTATGCTTATGTTGACCTGCGCTGCTCCTCTGGCGTACGTGCCGCGCAGGGGCGTAGCCAAGGGGGGGGGGGGGGGGGGGGGGGGGTTGGGGGGTTCAAACCCCCCCCCCCCGAAATTTTTCAGTTTTGCTTGCGTATATAGGCACGCACACATACAAACGCACGCACGAACATACATAAAGTATGGTTGAACCCCCCCCCCCCTCCCGAAAAAAATTTCTGGCTACGCCCCTGGTGCCACGCCTGCCGCGGCGCCGCATGTACGATCGGACGCCAGATCGTAAAGTCGTAAAGTATTCATCAGCCAGCCGTGGTAAAAGATCGTCGCAAGTGTATTTGTAAACGTGTGGCTACAACTCTCAGGTTTGGGCATGAGCGGCTGTACGGCATTGAGCCGATATCATAGAGTCCCAGCTGATATTTGGAATTTACGAATGAAAACAGTGTTGAATATTATGCTGTTTTATAGTAAAAGCTCGATGTGCCAACAGTATCCCAATAGATCATTAGATATTTACACGTGTTCATTGTATATCTGCTGTGTAAATGCGCACAGGAGAGCTGTTGCCACTGGCACTGGAAGGGGGGCAAAACATCATGGATATATATACCGGTTACCGGGTGTATGGTTGTGTGCAGCGCCAGTAGTGCATATGATCAGTGTTGCTGTGTTGTGTATGAATGAGTGTGCGAGTGCTCATTAATACTGTGCGGATGTGAGTTTTGTGTATGTGCGAGGTAAGCTTAAGCATTTCAGCCAGGTTCACTGTTACATTGTAGAAAACGCACGAAGGATTTCTCTCTTTTTTAAACGTTAGTCCTAGCAGCAAGAGTGATTCTACTCTTGGGGAGAGTTCATGCACTCTAGCCCAACCAGCATTGTAAAACTCTGCGAGGGAGTAGCGTAATTCCAGCCGAGAGTGTATGCACTCTATTTCAAAAGCGTGACTTTACTCTGGCGAGGGAGCTTGTTCACACTCGTTCGGCCAGAGTACCAGAACTCTATCGAGAGAGTCTGCCTATTCTGTGCAGCAGAGAGTTCCCAGCACTCCTGAAAAGGGAGTGAAATATGGGACAAGCGTTTACTCTCGCAAAGAGAGTTGCTAGCACTCTCTTGCCGCTGTGAGTGTACCTTCAGGCAACTTTTTTTCAACCGATGTGAAACGTTAATGCAGATAAGGGATGACCACTATCCGCTCTGTACTACCCTCAAATTGTTTGTCCCCGTCTCTTGTGCTTCTTATTGTCTTCTTTACTTCTCGGCGATTCTTTTCACAAGCCAAGAGGAGACACTCGTCTGGATAACCGGCTCCCCTTAAGCGCTCAATCGGCGCGGAAACACTGTCATTCATCGAATGTACGCCCGATTTTATGAGGGCGGCTTTTATGCGGGAAGTTGCAATCCCTTTCTTTACTATCTTTGAATGTGCCGAATGATAGTTTTATCATCCGACACGTGTGAAATGAACAAGATTTATTCACTAGGTCCAGAAACTGAATGCGTCGGTATTTTGGCACTTCAAAGGTATACTATAGGCCGCACCCTTTTTTCTGGAAAGTTTTCAAAACATTCACTAGCGTTCTCGCACCCGGATTTTCTTTTACCAAAACAACGTACTCATCCACGAGTCTACACAGCTTCAGACCCATGCCATCTAGCTCTTTCTCTATGGCTGTGTCGAGTTCGCTCAAGAAAACATTGCACAGGATCGGGGCTACACTAGAACCAATGCAAATTCCATCTTTCTGGATGTAAATTTTGTCGTTCCACCCCACTAGAGTGGAACTTAGATACATTGGCAATATCTCCATAAAACCTGCTACAGACACCCCACTGGCGTTGCAAAAACCCACGTCATCATTTTTATTTGTGATGCACTTTTTTACACTTTGTGGCAAGGGACCATGCGGAATGGAATACTACAGATCAACAACATCAATACTAAAGGCATCACAAACCCTTACATCATCACCCTTTAGGTAGTCAACGACTTTAATGAAGTTCGAAACCAAAAACTGGTCCGAAAACGGAGCGATTCCAAATGGCTTTGTAGAAAACCAGACAATATGTGTAGCCATATACCCCTTTCTGAGAGAATGGTGCGGAACGGAAGGCTTGGCTTGTGTGTTTTTACCGTAAAAAACGCTTCTAGCAACAAACCCTTTTCGCTTTTCAAGATAACTTGGTCAGGTACAAGTCGGTCAGCTTCCTAACGTCCCGACGTTTTACAAGACTAGCCTTCTCTTCAACGTTCCGGAAATTCTTATCTTTAGCGGCTTGGGCCTTTTCCAAATATACCTTCTCCGGCAAAATCACAAAGAAGCCCTCCTTATCCGAAACAGCGATACGACTACCGCTATTGGCCAGGAACTTAATCACCGGACCAAGTTCCTTTGCTATGTTTGTAGACGAAAACACATTTACACAATCAGTAGTGCACCTCAGTTTTTCCTCGTCCTTCACTCGGCTGGCCACTTCCACATTCTCGGCACGGGAGAGAACCGGTTCCACACAGAACCGTGTTGCAGAAGCCTTTCATGGTGGTCGGGCAAAGCAAGATCGCCTAGGAGCTTACCTTGCCTTCGGTCCTTATGTGCCTTCTTAGGTAAGCCTTGCCATGCCTGGTTCCACAAGGTCTCCGTAGCACTCTCCGACAGCCGTAACCACTCTTGGTAGCGACGGTATCCGTTGCCACCTTGACTGTGACAGGCCACCCGCAAGCAGTATTTGAAGCACAGAACCTGATGGTTCCATTCCGAGGTCAGCTTTTTGCATAAACGTCTGCTGTTTCCACGAGTAGGAGCCAGTAACCCGCACAAAAGCTGCACTTCCGGGGGGCGGAGTGACGCCCGGTAGTACCATGAGGCGACGCAAATATTACAAACGTAGACAGCGACCAACGTGGTGATGGTGGCAGGTTTAGAGAGGAAGACGTTATTACCACATGAAAAAGGGCCCTTTGTACTAGAAATTACATTTAGGATGACTGCCAGTTGGGCATGTTGGTAAAGGTTCATGATGAAACAAGCGCAATATACACGCAGACTTAGAAAGGACACAGGACAGTTCACTAAAAAGGGCCCCGTACTCGCACATAGCGATGCACTGCAAGGAGTGCCAGCCAAAACTGTGTGACACAGAAAGAGTCGACAAGCACAAGAAGCGAACGACGAGATAAATAATTGAAGTGCTTCGAATTAAGAAAGGTGGCGATAGGTGCGTCAGCCAGGCGTCTGTTCTGCCAAGAGATACTAAGTTTGCTTTTTTGGACGTTACATGAATCATTGCTCTTCTTTACTTGTGTTTTGGGAAGGAAGGTGTAACACGTGCTTACGTGCTGTATGCCATCGGTTATCATGGCGGTCTTTCGTCGATTAAAATTGCAAATCTTCTCTATCGTTATTCACAATCAGCGCAAGAACGGACAAGGGACAAGAAAGGGAACATAGACGAGCGCTGTTTGAGGGTTTATTAAAAAAACGCGCATGTATATACGTCATCATACAAGGTTACGTGAGCGCTCACAAAAAATCGCGTAACTATCGTGAACAGGTTAAGCATAATCCATTCGGCGGACATGAAGAAATACATAATGAATGAATGCGCAGAAAGGCCACCGCAAAACATATCAGTAATGTGGATCGTAGTTTACGCTGTCTAGAAAAGCCAGCTCTTTTGGGGTAAAGGCAACTGAGGGCTTGCTGACGCAGTTACCTTTGGCAGTTATTGAGGCCTCAATGATCACTCTGGTTTGATCATTTGCATGTTTGGCCAGGACCCCGGTCCGTTCGAACGCTGGAGTACAGCCGCACTGGGCACATTGCTGAGCAAGGAACCCGTCATTTCTCTTTTGTACCTTCAAGTTGTGTTCTTGTAACCTGACGTTCAAGCATCGCCCGGTCTGTCCAACATATTTTAGACCCCAGGAAAGAGGAATACTGTACAAAACTTTGTCGGCACATTCAACAAAATGGTTTTCATGTTTGCCCTTACACTTGCGCGGCGCCTGCTTCACAGGGCATGTCTTAGCACACAACTGATGCAGTTTGTGCGGCGCGCAAAAAACGACAGAAACACCCGAACGTAGGCCTATCACTTAAGCCTATGTGACACACGATGCAAGTACGGAATGACTGCCACCTTCGGCCTTGATGCTGGCTGTTCTTCGCCAACTCTCTTGGCTATTCTGATTCATCATCGCAACGCCTCCGCCACTGAAATCAGCAGATGCGTCGGGTAAGCAGCTTCCTCAAAACGGGCTATTTGCGCTCTGAAGCTGCCGTCAACAGCGTGAGGGCAGGATCTGGTGAGTGCATTTCAAAGACATGTGTGCACAATAGCCCTTTTCGCGAGCTTGCTGTGGGCTGACCCAAACGGCAAAAGTGGCTTATTCGCCCGTGGTTCGTATTTCCAGCACAGGTGATTGCCTGAAAGGTTCAACTTCAGGTCTAAAAAACGCAGCGAACCATTTTCCGGGACTTCATGGGTAAGCGGCAACGGACTTAGGCACTCTTTGAATATAGCCAACGTGTCGTGAACAGAAGAATCAAAAGCAGCGTCATCACAATGTATTAAAATAAGGTAGTCATCTACATACCGAAAGCATTTTTGAACCCGTAATTCTGACAGCCGGCCGCTGACCTTCCTGTCTAGATGTGCAAGAAACAGATCGCTTAAAGCTGGGGCTATGCAAGAGCCAATGCACACGCCTGTTTTCTGCAGGAAAACATTTCCATTCCATTCAGCAAAGGTCGAGTTCAGGTAAACCTTGAGCAATTCCAAAAAACCACCCGTTGTGACCCCACACTCATTTTGAAATGCTACAATACCAAATGTGAAAATCACCTCTTCAACAATGGACAAAAGATCTTCGAGTGGTAAGGAATAATAAAGGTCCTTAAGATCTATGGACAAGGCTTTATAGGCAACGTTGGTGTGCTGTGCGAGAAAGTGAATAATTTGAGAGGAATTAACCAGAAACGGGTCATCGACGTGAAGCAATTTCAGTTTCCCTTGCAACCAAAGCGCCACTGATTTTTGCAAAGTATCCTGCTCAGAGACGATTACCCGAAAAGGTACGTCCTCTTTGTGTGTTTTTGCTGAAAAGAACATTCGTAGCGCCAATTTCTCTTTCTTTCCAACAGACTGAGCCAAACCTCTTAGGTTCAGTTCCTCGCACACACGTTTTGCTTTTAACCTGGCAGCTTTTAACTGGATGTCTGTGCGCAGGTCGAAAACAGAGCGAATGGCTGAGATAGCCTTCTCAAAAAACATGCCGTAGGTATGGTATGGTATGGTATGGAAAAACTTTATTTAGGTCCGTCGGGGCGTGAACTAGCACGTAGCGGGCCGCTCCCACGTCGGGACAGATAGGCCTAACCTGTCCGCCACGTCGTGGGCCCGTTGGACTGCCCATAGCTGCGTCCTGAAATCCGTACTGCGTAGCGCAGCATCCCACTTTGACGATGTAACGTTTTGAACCCGTAATGCAAGGCACCGCCAGAACATATGATCTAAGCTAGCAAAGTCTGAGCAAAGCGCGCATGTGTTTCTGGGTAAATTTTGTGCAAGAGTGCGGGACTGGGATATGCCCCGACCTGCAGGAGTCTGAGCGTCAATGCCTGAGGCCTGTGCAGTGTGCTGTGCGGTGGCGGATACTTTCGCATCCTGAGATAAAATGCAGAAGGGTTTCTTGAAGGGCCAGTTGGTACATGATACTGAGGGGAACAGCGCAAAAAACGGGACGGAGAAAGATTGAACACACGACACAAGCGCTGACGAACAAATGTGTGTAAATTTATTACACCTGGAAAGCACATCCAATTTATTACACCTGGAAACACACGGGTTGGTGCGTTCTCCGTGGATGTCAAGGATCTATATATCTATATTACTCCCTGCCTCAGGATCCCATATGTCAAGCTGTCAGCGAGAGCATCGATGAACACGGCACCGCTCGGTTTCAGAATTCGTGTGGCACCAACACGTCAGCCTTCATGGAGTTGATGCGGTTCTACCTACGTTCTACGTTCGTCGAACATGAAGGTCGTCTGTATATCCAGAATGAGGGTATATGTGTAGGCTCTCGTCTTGCCCCCGTTTTGAGCGATTTGCTTCTGGCTTGCCTCGACAGGCAGCTGCAGGAAGCCCTTTCAGGCCACAGTGTACTGAATGTCTTCAGATTCGTGGATGATTTCCTGGTGCTCTTCAGGCTTGACAGTTCAATCGATGAAGAATCACAGCAAATATTTGGCGTGCTCGCGGCCATTCTCAACGCATTCACATTAACCATGGAACTACCCAGTGACGGTTGCTTAAGGTTTTTAGACCTGGTGCTGCATGTTGGTGGACTGCACACTTGCTGGGAGTATGCGCCGAGGTCACAGAAGGGCCTTCTTCCGTTCAACTCGGCGCATACAAAGCTTGTGCAGCGCGTTGTTGCCTTGAGTGTTCTCAGAAGTGCTCTGAAGAGGTCCTGCCCCCACCAAGTGCAAAGAACCTTTAGCGCCCAGGTCGAGCGACGGAAACGCGCCGGCTACCCGACTGAATTACTCAGTGCCTTGGCGGCAATTCTACTGAGCGAGCTTTCGAAACGTGGCTCCAGGACACGCCCAACACAGGAGAGACAGAAAATTTCCGTCATCCCTTACGTACACGGTGTGAGCCATGCGCTCAAGAAGATTGTTGGCAAGGCAGGCGTGAGACTCGTTTTCTCGGCTCCTCGTAAGCTCGGCCGCCTTTGCAAGAAAGTGAACGATGACAATACCAAGGAGCATGCGTGCGTCAAGAAACACAGGACGCAGTACGTTGAGTGTGTCAGCAACGTAGTGTACGACATTCCATTGTCCTGTGGTCTGTCCTATACTGGACAGACTGGTCGCTGTTTAAACGACCGCCTGAGAGAGCACGCAAAATAATCTCAGGACTTCAACGAGTAGCACCTTGGCAGCCCATTGCTCCTTGTGCGGCTGCGCCCCGCTCTTTCATGAATGCAAGATACTCTCGAGATATCGTAACAAGACAGAGCGCGAAATTAACGAGGCCTTTCATATCAAGACGAAAGGGGACATGTGCGTCAGCGATCCTTCACTCGCCCTTCTGGAAAAAGAGATAATGTTTTTGAGTAGTTAAATTGTACATTTTGACTCGTGGCAGATTCGTTTTTGCCTTTCACTCTTATGTGCACGTGATGGTTCTTGTTTTCTGTTTTCAGCTATATATTTCCAGGTGTAATAAATTTACACACAGTTGTTCGTCAGCGCTTCTGTCGTGTGTTCAATCTTTCTCCGTCCCGTTTTTTGCGCTGTTCCCCTCAGATAAAAGTTCTTGCGAAGTTCATTGTACGTCGTTGGGGGATCTTTGTTGTCAATAACCTCACCGTCATGCCGTTCAGTAGCTACGCGGTCGATGACTCCTCGCGCAGCTCTGTGGGCCTTCTCGTTGAGGCATGCCATGGGTGGCAACAAAAAACCCACCTTCTTTGTCGGGGGGCACAACGCAGAGATTATTCCTGGAAAGGAACGATGCTACACTATTAACGAGAACGCCACTACCATTCCCAGAGTACCGCCGGAACGTATCGACACCCTCCAGTACACATCGCTCAAGTTCACTAACCTGAGCACGATTAGACACTTCGCGCACCGGTGTAAGCAGTTCAGCAGGAGAGTTCTTTTTCTCTACTGCAAACTTTGGCCCAAGGGAAAGAATCCGCTCAGCGAAGTCTGGTAGAACGATGCCGGTTGCGGTATGAACGACTCCCATGGGCGACTTATTCCTTTGCGGGGCTCTCGACCGAAGCTGGAACAGCTCTTGCTGCCACAAACGTTCCGCGGTGTCATCTATGCATTAATAGCATTTGCTGTCGGGCTAGTTGGTGCATAGCTGAACTTCAATTGATGGGGCAAATGTTAAGAAAGGAACGTAGAAGACACGTAAGACACGGACAAGCGCTTGTCCGTGTCTTACGTCTCTTCTACGTTCCTGTCTTAACATTTGCGCCATCAATTGAAGTTCATCTATGCAGCTTGCGAATTCTCAACGTTTTGTTTTCTTGGCTTGGGAACTCTGTGGTCCCCGGTCCGCTTGCACGTACAGCGATTCGCGGTAGAGACGGGCTTGCCTGAGCCACTCGGAGCGTAGGATCTTGCACATCCTTTTTCCGTGTCCCAATGAAGGGTTGAAGCCACCGAAGATTGCTTGCAATTCTATCGGCCATACTTGAACACGAATGCAGCGCTTGTCTATGTTCCCTTTCTTGTCCCTTGTCCGTTCTTGCGCTGATTGTGAAGATGGATTACCAACTAGCCCAATCTCAAACTTTGCTTCTCTATCTTGGTGCATGGGCACAGGGAAATGGTGGTGTGCAGCTATGTACGAGGTCACAGGATTGATTCCCAACCACAGCAGCCACATTATGATGGGTGTGATATATACAAGTGCCCTAGCACGATGCATTTTGACAGATTATAAAAATGGCAGGGAAGTCGAAATAATTTGGCATTCACTTACTACAGCGCACCTCATAATCAGATTGTAGTTTTGCAACATGAAACCGTAGAACTCAATTTAATTTTTCTCTAAACCAGCTTTCCTACGCATAGGAGCACATTGCTTATTCTTACTGGAAAAAATACCCCTGCTCCTAGTTTTTCGCGTGTGGATATCTGGTTCAACACAGACTTCACGACATTATTTAGCAGTGTGGTTTTTCTGGGCCTTTGATTGCTGTGTCTCCTTTCTTTCGAATTTGTTGAATCCAGAGGACAAATACACCAGCGAACATTAACAGCCAAGTAGTGTTAAACTTCATGGGAGGATGTTCGAAACAGTTGGTTAAGTGTTCAAGTTGGACCATATCCACACTTCTTGCAAATCAATAATGCAATTGCTTCATATTCGTTATGGAAACTAATTCTAAATAATTGTGCAGCAGTCATGCAGCTATACTGTGATCAGAAAAATAAATGTTCAGGACAAATAGAAATATTTAATGACACTTACCTACTGGAGAATACAAAGTTTGCATTTCTTGAAAAAGATGCTTGCGATTTACAACACGCCTCAAGGATGAATATCAATTGTCTGCAATTAGAGAGAAGTGCAGGTCCAGTAAGATGTGTGTCATAAATCCAAACAAGGGAGCAAATAAACATTAATGTCACTGAGCACCTTTACTGAATATCCTAATCAATATCGCAAAAAATGACCACATACAGACATATGCAGTAGTCATCGCAACGAAACGCTCAGCTTGAAGTTCAAGTTCTCAATTCTAGCCATGGCAGCACATTTTCATGATGCGGGAAAAATAATTGAACAATAGGAATAAAGGAATAACAAAAATGACCAGATGTTGGATGATGAAGAAAAAACAAAATGTTTTATTATTAGTTTTTAAAACGCTTGACTTGTGGATCTTTTCAGTAATGTTCATGACTTAGCTCGTTGTTCACTTGCTTGAAGTGGAGATTCATTTCCACCATTGTCACCCTTCTTCCTTGATGTCCTTGGCAGCAAGTACCCCTACCTGTAACAGACATGGCGAATTACCCCACCTGCACCTTTATTCCCTGTACAGTTCAACCAGCAGCCTATATTCCCACTCCCATATAAAGGCGGGAGAGAGTCAGCTGTGCATGCATGAACTTCATTGTATGACTCGGGCTGCAATCCAAAGCTTAAGATTCATAAGAAACCGTGATATGTGCCCAATTTGTTCAGACTAGAGATTTGTGTCGAAGCGATGCGCGAGGAAAACAGGACACAGTAAAGAACACGCGGGACAGGCGCTGACTGGGAACTACAGTTTAATGGAAAAAAAAAATCCGCATCTTATAGTTGGCAATGGCAACACAGATCTGACATCACGTGAACATCCTCAAAAAACAAAACCAAAACAGAATTAAACAGTCTGTATCCACTTGCGCAAAACCAGAAAACATCGGTTATCTACAGAACTACGAACGGAAGTTATCTCACATGTTTTTTTGAAGGTAAGCGTACTCCGCTTCTATTAGATGTATCGAAGGGTGGCTAACACACGTGTCTCCTTCCTGTTTTATCGAGGCAGCCTCAACGATTTCCCTTGCCTTCTGCTGCTTGTGAGCGAACAAGACCTGCGTCACCTCAAAAAGCGGCGAACATCAATTACAACCTTTGCAATGCATTGCCAAGTGTGTGTACGGCATGCCTTTTAAGGAGCTCAAATGCTCTCCGAGACGTACATACAGGCAACGCCCCGTCTGTCCAATGTATGAAGCACCACATGAGAAGGGTACGCGGTTGTTACTTTGTGGTTCTGTTTTACGCACAACGTGCAGGTTCTTTTACATTTGAAATGTCTGAGGCGGGGGTCCAAAGCGTGCCGGTAGGAATAGAGAGGCATGAGGAGACATCGTTGGACGGTTATAGGGAGGAAGAGTTGAAGGCGTGTTCTGAAAACGCGGTCTGCAGGCGCGAGTTGCGCTCTTTATGTGAGCTTGGCCTTGAACTTCGGCATAGCTGTTATTTAGAGCCAGGGGCTCAGCTAGAAGATGCCACAGATGTGGGTAGCCAAGAATCTAGGAAAGGTCAGATTGAGCTCGACGAAGCAGAGTATGACTTCGGGAGCACGGAACAGAGAAGTTCCATTAAATATGAGTTGTGCATTACAACCTATAGGAGGCAAAGCATGGGCCTTCAAGAGACTAGAGAGTTTCAGGGTAGTTCCATTGCAGGAACACTAGAGATTCTCCAGGGTGATTACGGTGAATGCCGTGGAATGAACTTTAATGTAGTAACCACAGATGCTCCAAGTGGGCTGCAAGATGTGGCTGATTCAGACATAGTCGCGCAGCATGCGAAGGACGAACACGTCAGTAAAGGGAGGACAACTTCTCCGGACAGTGAAAATGAAACTAATCCGAGAGAGCTGGAAGAGTGTGTAGACAATGTTACGTTGTGGTTCTGTTTTACGCACAACGTGCAGGTTCTTTTACATTTAACATGTCTGACGCGTCACCTCAAGACACTCCCCAAAAGGACAAGACCGCTTGCAACCCATATTTAATAACAACACTAAAACCAGAACACACAACACTAACAAAGACAGAAAATTACAGTATTCCAATACCGAACCCTTCAGCTACATCAAGGTCACTGAGCGACATGCTCCGTTCCTCAACACTCAGTTTCTAACGGACCGTTGTTCGCGGTGAGAAGTGAAGGCGCGGTGCTCGTCTCACCAAGGTCAGTGTTGACGATGCCTTGGAGCGAAGTACGGCAGCCGTTGAGGGACGCCGTTGCCGTCGGAGCTGAGCAGCTCGATGGTCTGCAGTATGGGCAACCTTCCTAGGCTACCAGTTGACGCTGAAGTCGAAGCGCCGACTCCGAAGATGAGTTCCAGCCGGACAGCCACGTCCGAGCTCGAGCCCGAAGCCCGACTGCTCAAACCTGTCCACGGGGACAGGAACGTTCGACCAGGAGCAGCACACGAGCGACCACCAGCCAAGAACAGCAGCAGGTAGCCATGAGTACCCTCAGGTCACCGGTCGAGAGGGGTAGAGGCTCGGGTCCGAAATCCGACGGCCGAAACGCGTCACCCGTCTTCCTCGCTGGCTCCCAGCTACTGCTTCTTCCTCTTCGCTCTCCTCTCTCTCTCCGTGTGCTGCCGAACAATCGCTGTGGCTCTCTCTCATTGGCATTTCACTTTTTTATTCTTTTGGCTCTTCTAGGCCCGTGCAAGTTCCTTTTTTTCGTCGTCTTCGATCTTGGTTCCACGGCGCGCACTTCAAACTCCGCGCACTTCACCAGGCGCGCACTTTAAACTCCGCGCACACACAGCGGTACACCACCCCATGAATCATGCGGTGGTGAATGAATCTATACCAACTCGCCCAGTACTCTACGTTACTTCAGTTCAGACTAGAGATTTGAGCAAAATTTGTTGAAACACAAAAAAATGTCGCCCGCATCTTCCCACGGGGAGAACTCGAGTAAATGCGTCGCAGAGTGGTGGGGGTATCGCGTGAATGTTGCCTAATTGGGTTTCACAGAATCGTCGCGCTGCCCGAGTGATGGATCCGCTGCTCGACGTTCACGAACGGTTGCTGCTTCTCGAGCACGACGTTCAGGATCCACAGCCCGTCGTTGCTGTTTCTCGTTCCCCGAGTGAAGGATCCGCCGCCCGTCGTTGCCGTCTCGCAGCAGCTTCTCGTGCACGAAGTTCCGGGTCCGCAGCTCGCTTCAAACGCTTGCGTTCAGCGTCGTATGCTCGTCCCTTCGCAACCTTGTCTTCTGCGTTGCTTGCTGTTGTGGACGCCGACGACGGTGAGGGTGGGGTAACGTTGCCTTCAACGAGTGGTGGGACGCTGATTGAAGGTACTGTTGCTTCCATCACATCTACTCGAGTCAAGCAAAGCGTCAAGTCAAGCGAAAGCCAAGTAAAGACGCCCTTGACTGAATTCCGAACGCGCGATCCGCTGCTTATATACACACCGCCTGCGTTCGATCGAGAAAAGGGAGGTACGGAAAGGAGGGAGGAAGAGAGGGAGGGAGGGAGAGGAGAGGCCTGCTGCCGGCACGAGACGAGCCGAGCATACGAGGGAGGAAGAGGAGGGGCTTGCTGCCGGCACGAGACGAGCCGAGCATGCGCAGTGGGGGTGTGGACGGCGGCTGACGCCGCAGGTGCGACTAAGAAATGCTCCGCGTTTAAAATATGAAAACAAGTGTGCTTTTTATTACTATAAAGTGATTGTACGAAAAGAACACTCGCAGATGGAGCAGCTGAATGGGTGGCAAGCATTCGTTGGTTGAACGGGCAGTCACATTCATTGGGCCTCTTTTGTGGCCCTGGAGATGATGCGAAAAAATTCAATGCTAGTGTCTGCACTGCAGCTTCGACCTCGAGTGCAAAAATGCCAAGCAAGCGGCCCCTTAGACTTTTTAGGAGATTTAAAATATGCGCCAATGACCGAGCAATGACCGAGCGCCTCCCCTCCACTCCGGCAATTTTTATTCAATCTGCTCTCCACTACAGAATTCTGCAGCCGTGGTTCCTCTGAACCCAAGTGCTGAGGGTCTTAGTATATGTGAACGATTTTTAACACGTTTGCAGTGTGGTGCCTAGGGGTTGCATTCTGAGTTGTCACAAACTGTCGCAACGTTTGAAGAATGTCTTTCCCCCTTGTCATAACACATGAAATTTCACACGAGGATTCTTCCCGGGTCCGTATAAACAGTAGATGCACGCGCATTCAATACAATTCATTAGAAGCACACGTGTGCACTTTTCTTAAAGGCTCTTCCGCCACTATATTGAATTTTGGTCTGACACCAAGCAAGGGCCCCCTTCCATATCTTGTCCTATTACCTTTCACCGCAGGGTGGGCACCTGCTCGGGACTTTACGGTAGTATGAAGTGGGGGTAGTGCTCAGGCCAGTGTTGATGTCTCACTGTGTTCTGAGTACTAAGAACCTGGAAAGCTTCTACCCATATGTGCTACACAAGGATAAAAAAATCAGCAAGGCCAATTACGTTCACACTGTTTCGAGTTTTAGTTCAACATGGTGCAACTCACATGTACAGCAAACCTCATAAGCGGGTTGTGGAAATCAGGACAAGCCTGAGCCATGTGCAGTCATTGAGCCCATGAGGCAACGCTTCCCATGTTGCCAGTCATATTCAGCATGACTACATTCTACATCATATCAAAGTGACAAAATGCATGAAAGTTGCACTTCAGTTAGTAAATAATGTTAAGGGAGTGCCGACAGAAAAATTGGACATCTCATTTTTTCTGTTGCAATAATCGGCTAATGACCCAGTTATTCTGGCTGCAAACGTTGTTTACCCGAGGGCACAACAGTTAATTGTTTGAAGACGTTTTCATAGCGCCCAATCGCTGCTTTGATTTCAGAGAGCGCTGAGGGAGGCAGAATCCAAAGGAGTTTGTTTGCAAACACAGCTGGCCATGTAAGCACACAAAAGAGTGGTGCACTCGCCATGTGTAGCATCACGTACACATAAGCACGGTGTTAACAACTGCACGAAAGAGCACACACAAGGAGCATAGCGGCCAACACAAACTTGCATGCAAACTCATGACGCAAAGTGTTTGTGGGTTGTTTACATCCAAACCGAGCTGATGTCTATGTCGCGAGATCTTCCGATTCGTGTGCAGTTGCATGGCACACACTTCAAAATTGATTTTAAATATGTTCCAAGCCATATTATAGTTGAAATCAAGAAGAAGAAATGGATAGGGGCCGGGCACGTAGCACGTCGGCAGGATAACCGATGGTCATTAAGGGTAACTGACTGGATTCCAAGAGATGGCAAACGCGTGAAGGGGAGACAGAAATTTAAGTGGGTAGATGAGATTCAGAATTTTGTAGGTATAACGTGGCTGCAGAAAGCACAGGACCGGGTTGATTGGGGGAACATGGGAGAGGCCTTTGCCCTGAAGTGGGCGTATACAGGCTGATGATGATGTTCCAAGCCATATTCGACATTGATATTTTGTAGATGAGCTGTGTGTGGGCTCATGCAAATCTATCTCGCAAGTTAGCTCACTTTCAAAATTTTGCGTCGATACTGAAAAGGGGGGCATCGGAGTCCCACAGGACCACCAATATTGTTTATGTCTTTCTGTTTCACTACTCCTTCAACAATCAGGTACTAAAACACTCCCTTAGTAGGGGTACCTTAACTCTTCAGTTATATTCTTGCATCTGCACCTTGTTTATGTAGCAGGCATCAGACCAGGCCCCAACAAGGTTCAGGTGATGGCTGATTTTCCCTATGAAGTGCACAGTTCTGTCAGCCTCTGGTCATATTTTCGTCATTTATGAAATATTTTGCCACTATTTCACAACCACTCACTGACATTTCAAAATGTTAACAGCGCATAGAACGATTAGGAAGGGACGAGACAACAAAGGTAAAGAGCGCTGTTTACCTTTGTTGTCTCGTCCCTTCCTAATCGTTCTATGCGCTGTTAACATTTTGAAATGAATCCACACCAACTTGCTTAAAACGTCAACCCTTGCACTCACTGACCTTCTTAAGAAAGAAGTTCATTTATTCTGGGGCCTATCACAAGCTTCAGCTCTGACTATGCGGATCACCCTGCTCGCGTCCTGACCCATTCTAGCTCACTTTGATGACTTGGCTCCTAAAGAAGTCCTCAACGATGCAAGTGGACACAGCGTAGGTTGTTGCATAGGTTGGCACAACAGCAGCACGGTCACAGCCGCATGATAGCTCATACCAGCCGTCTCTTTTCAGGATCCCAGTGGAACTGCTCCATTACCGAGAGGGTTCTTGTAGGGGCCATGGTGAAATTTATACCCTGACTCTACCGCCAACAGTTCTTGGTCACTGACCACCATGCCCTCCCCTGGCTTTCATCCCCAAACGATCTGACGGGCTGCCTTGGAAAGGGCTTCGCGAATGACGGAGTATTCCTATTTCATCCACTACAAAATATGGCCGCTTACATCGCGATGCGGACTGCTTATCCCGTCGCCCGGTGGATCCAGCCAGCTTTGACTCCAGGCATACTATAAGAGCTAGTATTGCACTTCACTCGAATCGGAAAAGAACAAAAATGCTAAATGTTGCCCTGCGACAACTTATTGCACGGCTGAACTCTTAGCCTTCTGGTCTCAATCTACGCATGTTTTTGCTATGGGATTGAATGTTGATACTGATATTGATGATGGCGCAAAGCTCCTTTCCGTAATTCTGGAACAGCTGCAGCTGACAATCATCCCTCAACTTGCCGATGCACCCACTTCAGCATTTCTCATACATACAGCCGCACATGCCGCCGTTTTGCTGACCTGGCATGCATCGGTCTATGCACACATATGTCACTCTGTGCAACCGCTGCCAACGTTTAAAGACGACCTGCCTTCCCTCTAGTGGTTCCCTTCAATCTTTGGACATTTTGTACATGGCTTTTTTCACGTCTGAATCACCTCCCTTGGCCCTTTCCCCATGTCTCACACTGGAAACAAATGGGTCGTCATCACAACAGATTACGTGACGGGGTATGCAACCACGCGTCCTGCCTACAAGCTGTGCGAAGCGAAGCTTTTGTCGAGCGCAGCCTTCCATATCCCCCCACAAACAATGCAGCGTATGAGTACGAGCTCAACAAAGATATAACCAAGTTTTCAAGACATTTGCGATTAAAGGAACTCTTTCTTGATAATGCAGATGCAGAAGACGTAAGCAATGACTCTGCGACTGCCAAGCACTTGGACACCAGATACAAAACAATGCCAAGAGTTAGATCAATACATACAACTAGTCTCAAGGGAAATTCTGAGCGCAACTAGGCAGAGTCAAAAGCCGAGGAACTTATGCAGCGCACGTCTTGAAACAACTCGCAAACAGAAAGGATATTCGTATAAAACCTGCGAACAGGGGGGGGGGGGTAGTATAGTAATCTGGCCCATAGAAAAATATGAAAATGAATATAAAAATTAGGCAACAACGCCCACTACCAAAAACTAACCTCCAACCCGACTCAAGAATATAGTACGAGCACGCAACACATGATAACAGATTTTCTAGACGCAGTTAATCCCACCTTCCGAACACCGCTTCCTCATGCCTAAAAACAAGCAAGCAGGCCGCTTCTAACTTCTTCCATAGATGAATTACTTATCAAACAAATGCCAGGCTGACCTATACTATCCAACAACAATACACATACTGAGCTGCTATCAAAACTTCTAAATCATAATTTATCGAATATATTGTTGCGTGGTTTTACCTACGCTAAGAGGGCATAGTGGGATAAACCCTGAAAAGGGAGCTGAAAAAGAGGTAAAGAAGTCGACGTTGTGTTGTGAGCTGTGCTGTGGCTTGATACTGACTCAGTATTGTATTTTCCCCGTAACAATATCATCTACCCTTCCATCCTTTGTTCAAGATACACCTCATTTTCTTCGAATAATAAATTACATTAACGAAACACAAACACTCTCTGATCAGGCCATTCTGGTAACATTAGATGTCTGCTTTTTGCATAGGGATATACCTATCATTGGAGCGATTGAAGTAGTCTTGAAGTAATCATGAAGTTTACCTCTCGAAATTAAAATCAGTGCTCACGCGTAATTATTTTTAATTTCATTCGTCCTACAAATTTTTGGCTCAAGTATCGGAACCCCCTTTGCACCAATATATGCCAACATTTTTATGGTACCGATAGAATCAGAGCTTTTGATATTTTCTCTAGTAAAGCCTTCCACCTATCTCTCCTACATAGACGACATATTTATTATATGTGAACATTGCATAGTATTAATATCTGGGGTTTAACGTCCCAAAACCAGGATATGATTATGAGGGATGCAGTAGTGGAGGGCTCAGGAAATTTCGACCACCTGGTCTTCTTTAACGTGCACTGACATTGCAGAGTACAAGGGCCTCTAACATTTCGCCTCCATCGAAATGCGAACGCCGCAGCCGGGATTGAACCCACGACCTTTGGGTCAGCGGCCAAGCACCGTTATGCCAGCATCCGAGTAGCTGGCATAAGTGCAATAAATGTATTAATTGGCCATTGTAACAAGTTTCACCCTAGCAGTAAGTTTACCATGCACCATCCTTCCAGCGAAATTCACTTCTTAGACACGATGCTACCTATTGAAACTGAGAAATTTAAGGTGACGCTCTACATAAAACCAACAGATAGCCAACAATACATAGGTCACAATAGCCATCACCCCCAACACTACAAACAAGGAATACTGGACAGGTGAAGCATTTAAGAAGGATCTGTAGCGACAACGATGACTATGCTCACCAGTTAGGCAACCGAAAGGAAACATTTGTTAAAAGAAATTACCCGCACAACCCTCTAAACAAGCGCTACAACCAAGTTTCTAAATTAGGAATTCAGCAATAGCCAGAAGAGCCCCCGTAGCACAGCCCAACCAGCCGCTGGCATTTCCAACCAAATACTCAAGTGCACTCCCAAACATAAATAATATCTTCCGCAAGTATTATCCAATATTAGCAAGCAACGAACGCGTTAAAAAAGCGTTTCTCGAAGTACCAAGAGTCGTGTATCGCCATAATATAAACTTTGGGGACATGTTAGTGCATGCAAAAGTAAACCCTCATTTTCCTGCCCACATAATACCTAGTTCTCGTCCAAGATGTAAGGCTTGCAAACGCCTTCAGGATTACGTTATAGTTAAAAGCACCGGAAATGATTATGTCCATCATATAAAATATAGTTTTACCTGCACTAGTTCAAACGTTATCTACATGACCGAATGTACATATTGTCACAAACAGTACATTGCCAAAACAGGAGAGCCAGTTAATGTTAGATTAAACGGCCATTCGCGGGCACGGCGAAGAAATTACCGGAAGCAGTGGCACAGCATTTCAATGTGGCAGGTCACATCTTTGACGATCTTAAACTTAACATACTCTACTGAAACTTCAGGTCCCCAAGCGACAGAAAATATAGTCGTACCGTATTCACAAGTTTATTACACTCCAGCCAATAAATATAACCATTAGAAGGGGGCTCTTGGATGAATTTAATAGAGGAAGAAGAATTTTATGCAATAAACAAATGTTACGTATCAACATAATATACAGAAGGAGGTCCCAAAGCTCTAGGCTGCAAGGAGACCTCCTGTACTAATTAAAAAAAGAAAAAAATAATTATTAGCAACTTCCTAACAGGAAAAAAATAAATTTGGAAGAAGCAACAACAACACTTGATGGCAAATGAAATAAAACATAATAATTACATGTGAGAATTTAAAGGAACGAGATAATAAAGGTAATACAAATGAAAATGCAACAAACAAGTCCAAGTACTAACATGTAACGTGGAAAAATAGAACTCATAAATGGACTATTGGTTATACTGAATCTGATATGCGAAATAATAATAGTGGAGCAGAAAAAAAGATCAAGTGATGCGTCACAAAACAGCAAAATTGCAATACCTTCAGACATATAAAAACAAGCGAACTGTATTATGATATAGGATTGAATAAACATCAATGGCAGTAAAATAAATTCGATAGAAAGCATGAATTACAAAATAATTAGTTACAAGTAAAGTAAATACGAAAATAATTGCTTTTTAAAACTGCCATTACTACAAGACATCTTTACGTCACTCGGGATACTGTTCCAGAAAGACATTGCCGTGAACCCAGAAGTGAATTTACCATAGTTCTAATATATGGTAACAAGAAGTTATTTGAAACAAATCGGGTATTATTTAGAATGGTGAGTTGTCCTCTGTGAAAAGTTACTGAGGGAATGATTGAGTGAAGGGCGTTGTAAGTGAGTATTGCCATGTTAAAATTTAAAAAATTACAGTATATCCACGGGTGAATGATGAAGAGCTTGGGCGAAGCTCCTGAAGCAGTCATGTGTACACCGTGAAATGTTCAGTGGTTTCTCCCAGCAGTCATTAAAGCGATACGCCGCTTTGATTATTTTTCCTTTTTCCGTTTTCCTTCTTTTTTATTTTTTATGTTTCTATTTTTTAATTTTTTATATTTTTTATTTATTTTTCTTTTTTTCCTTTTTTATTTTTATTTATTTTTTAATTTTCTTTCTATCTCTATGGGACAGCGCCATCTAGTATATCGTCACCTAACTGCAGTTTGCATGCATCTCTATGGGACAGTGCCATCTACTATACTGTTCGGGAGATACTGCCGGTTACGCCTGACATGGGACAAGGTTAGACTAAAAGGAGCTACGCTCCTAAAAGTTTGTGAGTGCTTAAAATACGATGCTCTTGTGAAAGACCAGATGCACTGCATCGTGGTGATTGGAGCGTAATGATGCGGATGGCCTGGTTTTGAACATATTGTAAAGGAGCCAAGTGAGTGCTATATGTGTTACCCCAGGATGCGATGCAGTAGGTGAAATGACTGTGAATGAAGGCATAATACAGAGAAAGCAAGGTATTTAGGCTAAAGTATGGACGCGCTTTGATCAGGATTCTAATGCCATAGGCTGTTTTTTGCTTGAGGTGTGAGACATAAGAAATGTACTTTAAGTTTGGATCAATCGTTACTCCCAAAAAACGACAATGATTGGATGCCTTGATGGGGTAATTATTGATTGTTATAGAGGGAAATTCGACGATCTTCTTTTGAGTAGTGTGAAATAGCATAAAACTGTTTTACTGGGGTTAATTTTGAACGAATTTTGACGATAACGGTGAATTATATTTTCGAGATCACTATGTAGCTTAGACGTGAGATTATTAATCGAGGTACAAGCTGTTAAAATCGTAGTGTCGTCCGCATATAGGTAAGGTACACAGTGTGATAGCAGGGGCGTAAGATGAATAATGGAAATAGTGAAGAGTAATGGGCCCAGTATTGATCCCCGGGGAGCTCGCCTATCAATTAATTTGAAGTTAGAAAGATGATAAGAAATATTAACAGCCTGTTCTTGTTAGTTAAGTAACTGCGAATGAAGGACAGTGCAGGTTCTGCTACACCGACCGCGTTTAATTCAGTAATTAAAATTTTATGAAGAATTCAGTCAAATGCTTTTGTGAGGTCTATAAATACTGCGCCAGCATAGTTACCTGTGTCAATGTACTGTTTGATTTTATCAGTGAATGCAAGAAGCGCAAGATTCGTAGAGTAAACTGCACGAAAGCCAAACTGAGTGCCACAAAGAATGGTATATTTTGTCAAGTATTTTGTTAAACATCTTTCAAAACACTTCTGTTTAACTTTGCTGAGCACGGACACTATAGCTGTAGGGCGGTGTTATCAGCTAGTACGGCGAGGTCGTTCCTACGCTTATATCTTAGAGAAGATGATATAAATATAGCAGATCCACCATGACTGTTGGATTGGCAGTGACAGTACTCTGGTGTGTAGTTTGGTAGGTAGAATAAGTTTCTATCGTCAGCCGATAGCCACGTATCAGACATGCAGATGAAAAAAAAAGGTGATGTTCAAGGGATGCCAGATAAACACAAATGTCGTCATAATGTTTTCTGGGACTGCGCGTGTTAAAGTGCATGGCTGATAGACCTTGGTTTTGAAAAAAAAACGTCTAAGGTGGTCGGTCGAGTAATACATGTTGATGCATTTTGAAAATTAGTTAGCATTATAGCTTACTAATTGGCATTAAATATGGCACTAAATATGAAATTAAATATGGCACGTGCACAACAAAAATCTGAGAAATGAGCCTTTGCTCTAGGAGTTTCTAACCTTGATTATCCCCAATGTCAGGTGGTGCTTCCTCGTGGCAACCATAATTCAGCAAAACGTCGCCTCCCCTTCTACCCTTCAACACAAACCCCCTCGTTTTCTTTCTGTTTCATGGGCTTGAACTCGCCCAATTCGGCATGCCTGCCCCTCCTTTTCCCCCACCCCTGTTTTTGCATGTGCCCTCTCCTTCTCTGTCTGAGTTGGAGGAGAGGGTACAGAGAATATACATATATGCGCTAAGGCAGGTAGTTGCAGCCTTGAAGTAGTCCGCATGTTGAAACGTTGGCTCTAGCGACAACCCGTGTTCACAAAGTTTTCATCTCGTCAAGCTTTCATCTTCCCCTCAACGTCTGCCTTTTCTAGGTTTTTCAGAACATGACACTCTTGATTTAAAAAAAAATGCTATTGCTTTTTATAATATTCATTGTTAATAATAGCTCTTTTGTCTGTACATTGGTAGATCTTCAATGTGGAAATGTGCACATTGAGCTTGGTTTCCTATGTGAGCTAAAAGTATATAACAGAGCGATGGTTTTACTGAGTTAGTGAACTGAACATCTCTGTTCATTGTTTATTTTCTGCCCTCCTGCTTGGTCTACTGACTGTAGAATGTACTACATTAAAATCAAAATTATGAAAGAAAACAAAAAGACCGTTATTTTTTCGTTATAGAACAGAATTGAGATATATTCTCATTTCGTCTCTTCATTTTATTAAGACCATGTCATGTGCGAGATGCATAACCACTGGCAAATCAATGGAGAGTTCATTCCCGAGCGAAAGAGAAAAACTTTTTTTATTTCCGTTAACGCGCGCCTGCATTTTTTTCGATGGTTTAACAATTTGCGTGGTATAACAATTTGAAAAGTAGGCCATTTGTGACGTATTTCACTCTAATTTGTTATGCGACACTGAGCAGTTGATGGCTCGTCCGTCACACAACGTCAGTGCACCCGATTTCACCTGGTTGAGACGCTCCCGTTGCAGATCAGCCATGGTAGAAGAGTGACACGTGATCCTATAGCTAGCAACGTGTTTGATTGTCATGCGCAATAAACGAACATCATAAGTATACGTAGTGCCACAACAGGAACACAACAACGCATACGGCACTGGAAGTACGGTACGTCGCTATTATAAGTCCTATTTTTATCGTCCAGACCCGTATTAGCCTCTCAAATAACCTCATCAGGGTGCCGTACTAATCGAGCAGCTTGCACAGCGAAGAAGTTTTCGAATTGTGGTACATTTATGCGGAACGGTATAATAATCACTGCTAAAATACCCTTCCACGCCACGATATTTATGGAGCAAAGGCGCGTTCATAATCTGGAGACGATGTGGAGGTTGACAGCTTACCCGTCGGTGACACGAGGTGAACCTTCGAGCTGTGAACATTTGCCGTCACTGTTGTCGCTGAAATGTAGGTTTATCACGAGGAAGAACGCTTGCGACAAACAAGAAGCACAGAGCTTGAGCTTCACGCTGCTCCGACGACAAGACTGGAAGCCGCCATGACACGCTTACTATCACGGGAAACAGGTGTCGCTTCGCAAAACCGCGGCGATAACCGGAGATTCGTGTTTAATGCTTTTTCGTATTTACTTCTCACTTTATGTGCTTGCTATATTGGCATGAGTTAGCATAGAGTTAGTACACATTACTACGAAGAACTCTTGAAGTGCTTGAATGCCATCGTCATCATCATCACCACAACCCGCCAAAATGGAATGCAGAACTACAAAGCACCCAAAAAATGTCATTTTTCGTATAATTTGCAGAGAACTTGCAAGGCTCCCCTCAAAATAAAATGCAGCCACCGTCACGCGTATGCTCAGCGTTGCCTGCAAGTCACTGCACTAGCGCGAACATGCGGGTGTAATGAGTAGGTCTGTGATTGTGGTAGCTTTGTATCCATGGCACACTTGAAATTACTTGTACGCGATTCCTTGAGGATTGGCTGCAGCATGTCGCCTTCCACTACCAAATCCATGCCACGTTTCCTGCACATTTTGTGTATCAGCACTCAAAATAGGACACTTCTGCATTTTCCTTTATAAAAACGTGCTGCGCAAAGATCAAGGTAAAATGAAGCGATCACAGGGCAGAGTTCTACGTAATGCGTTATAAGCAATCGATTACTTGTAATCAATTACATTTTCTTGCAATATTGTAATACAATCAATTACTTTTTTATTCATTGTAGTACTTGCGCGAAAACAAACGAGGACGAAGAAAGGAGACACACGGAGACACACAGTTGATCGCTTGCGGGAAGTCGGGTATCCAAACACCATTCTGCAGGCTTCATGCACTAGGCTAATGAAGAAATTAAAACAGGAAGATGACTTAAGCGGTGCTAACCCCAGAAAAAATGAACCATTTTCTAAGGTTTCAGTTATTCCGTATGTACACGGCCTGTCACACCGACTTAAAAAGGTAGCCGAAAACTACGGAGTGAAAGTGGTGTTTTCAGCCCATAAAAAAATAGGAAAGGTGTGTGCCAAGGTGAAAAAGATGTTCGAATGCAAGGAACGAACAAAAAAAGAATGCAATATCAAACATCCGAGCAAGAACCAGCTTGTGGAATGCGCGACTAATGCGGTGTATAACATTCCTTTGACGTGTGGTCATGCGTACGTGGGGCAGACTGGACGTTGCTGCAACACTAGACTAAGGGAGCATTTGTCCAGCCTCAAAGGTCGCCCTAGTACGCATATGGCCATGCACTGTAAAGAATGTGGGTGCATACCTCAGCCTGGAGGCACTGGCATTCTGTTCAAACACCGGAACAAGACTGCGAGGGAAATAGTTGAGGCGCTTTGGATCAATAGACTAGAAGACAAGTGCATCAGCCATCCATCTGTTGCTTTATTAGATAAGGAGATTTCGCTGCTGTCCGCGTATCTTTAATGACGTTCCCTTTTCATTTTGTCGATGTAGGTGCTTCGTCTGTGTGTGTGGACGCGATGACCTCGGGAATTGTGGTCTATTGATTGTTGTATGCGCGGATGGTGTCTGCTCTCTGGCGGAAGCGCGCAGATCACGTTGGGCTTTTAAGCAAACGCTTTTTTCAAAAATAAATCAGTTGTTAGATTGCGCTTGTCCGTGTGTCTCCTTTCTTCGTCCCCGTTTGTTTTCGCGCAAGTACTACAATGAATTCGTTCCAACTAGGCCGGCTAGCAGTTTTACTTTTTTAAACTGTAATATTCTGGGTAATTCAATTACATTTTCTTGTAGCTGATTACTGGTAATCAATGACTTTTTTTCCCAAAATCAAGTTGTAATCTGTCTTCTACAGCATTTCTCGTCCCGAAAAATATGTGACCGCTTTGTAGGGGCGCCTCCTACAGGATGGGGCGTCCATACAGAGCCTTTCTTCCTCTTTTCTTTGGGATTACCAGCAACGCCTTACCTGAGCGCCAGCAATAGCAAAGCGCAATGCTTCATACAGGGCGTGGACACTAGCATCGAAGCACTGCGCAACTACGAGCTAGTGTGCAAGGTGTTCCTGCGTTATAATACCACCCTTCCTTCAGCGGATGCAGTGAGAGAGTGTTCAGTATAGCAGCCGATATCTTAACAATAAAACATGGAAGAATCAACGATGAAAGTTAACAGAATGTATCACGCAAACCCCTGTAAGCCCCGCAGCCTTCACGCAAGCCTCCAGCATTCTCTCTACCATGCAAGCCAGAGTAGTTCATTGTAGTTTGAGTAAACTTGTGTTATTACGGCAAAAACTTTTGAAGGAAAGTAACGCAAAAGTAATCAATTACGTTTCCGTAATTGCTCTGTTACTTATCTTGGGTTGCAATTGACCACTATAATCAATTATATTTTAAAGGAAGTAATTGTAATCGGTCACTTATTTTCTGTAATGTGTACAGGTCTGATCAAAGGTTAGTGAAGGCGAAGATCACACTCAACCTGAACAGAACAAGAAAAATGTTAGCCACTGAAAAGCAGGCCAATGCAGGTGCAGTCGCAATAAAAACCAAGCAAGTTAGAATAGCCCTTGTGGGGAAATACGAGGTCTTAGAACACGAGAAAAATTATGACATAGAGGAAATGAACAAAACCACAACTCAGTGATTCCTGAAGCACAATTGCAGTTTAGTTAAAGCACTAAGGCGAGAAAGATGCAAGCTCTCCCAAATCACAAAAGACCTAAAAAGAAACACACGAACGCTACCAACTCAAGATCTAAAATTGAATTTGCTGAGCTAACAAAGCTGCTCAACAAACAGAATATCAGTGACGTTAAGGAATTATGGGGTCAAAGAAATAGATGAAGCAGTTAAAAAAGAAAAGGATGGAGCGTCACAACAGGAAACTCTGCTTAGGAATGCACACTGTAAAAGATAAGTAGGGCAGTGTTATCAGCAGTTCCAGCAACATCGCGGAGGTCGCAATACTTCTACTCTGAGTTGTGCAGCTCACAAACAAGCGATCTAATGCAGAAAGAAGCCAAAGTTCAACAAAACAATTAAGTTCTATGAGTAAATATAAACAAAGTTAGAAAGAAGGAAACAGAAAATTGGAAGGCTGACCAGGAATGCATTTGCTTCGATGCCCTACCCTGATGGAATGAAAAAGGGGAACAGAAAATAGCCCTACAAAACATGACTCACGGAAAAGCATCCAGTGAACCTTTTGATTTGATGAAACGCGATCTTGTGTATAATAAGCTTGCGGCACTTTACGCACAATGCCTTATGTACTGGTGAATCAAATGTACCAGCAAATTGGAAAAACACGAGTACCATACAAATACACAAAAAAGGAGACATGAAATATTAAAAGAACTATACACAGATCTATGCACTGCTAGTCCTAACCTTGCTCTCGTCTGCTTTTGCTCGAGTGGCACCTCGCTAATTTTTTTCTAGTTCGTTCTGCAGCATCAGTGCTGTGACGGGATGCTTTCGCGATGCGGTGCCAATCATTTGTGAGTCAAGCTTTTGCTGTGTAGAGGCCAGGCTCGATATGCCAACTTGCTTCAAAGTATCAAATGTGCTTCTGTGCGATTACTGAAATGACACACTGCATCATACAAAGCAAATTTCATGATTGACTGGTACATACGTGTCCTTGAGCTTAAAGAACGCATGTACGACGTTGCGCGTCCACCTGGTGAGAAGTTGAACCATTGTGATAGAAAATGATGCATTGCCAATGCTATTCGAGCAATATTACATGTTCGCACTTTATATGATTGTTAAATAACCAACGAAATATTACGTATCAAGCTAATCTTATAATGCATACAAAACTGGCACTTTCAGTTTCAGTTTCGTAGATGATGGGTGGTCTAACATTTTTGCTTCTATCTTTTGAAGGAAACTGCGTAAACAGAAACATCATGCAGGAAAATGATTGGCGATAAATTGTACATCTAACATAACCGGAAACTGAAAAAATGACGTTTTGAAAAAGAATTTCGCTTTTTCCACTTGGCCCCATACCTTAATCTTTACATCCCGAGTTATTTTTAAAAATGCTGGAGTGGCTTAGGTCGGCTGTGCCAGGATAACGTAGCGTTAGGAAAGGTTTAGCTCAATATTCTTAGCTTTCCTGATTGTCTAGGATTAGCTTGATTATCATGCTTACTGCTGCTCCAATGACACACACACGGTGTACGTATTATGTGGCGCATGTATATTTATTTTTCCAGGCAACTACTTCGGGATCCGATCAGTTAAGCTTCTCCGCTCTTCTGAGCCGTTGAGCAGCATTTCTGCTCTCCTTCTCCATGGCTATATCACACTGGCAAACGCCATTCAAAGGCGCTATCAATCGGCTTCAGCGCAGTGTCAGACGGTGACTGCACAGCGAAGGCCAATAGCTGCGCGCGCATCGGCGCCAATACGTCTCCCACGGTTACGACGTCACTCCTCTGGAAAGCGCAGACCAGCGGCGGCGATAAGCCACCATAGCGGCGAGTCGCGCGCGGCAGCGGCGGAGTTCGCGGGAGGTGCCGGCTCTGGTGCGTGACATCACTGACCCTCGCGCATGCGCAGCACGGCACTTGAGGAGCCATGCGAAACCGGCTCGGCTAGGCCAGTGTCGCTAACGCTACAAGAATCGTATCGAAAATGGCATTTTTTAGTGCTTGATTCTATCGGTACATTGAATAAATCCGGAAATACGCTAGGAATATTACATTTATTTGTATAACCTTCATAAGCGTTTGTTCACTTCTAGAGACAGTTGGCTCCTATACTACAATGTGAATATCCCAGAAGAACGTCTGAGGTCTGCGATAATGGCGCCTACCTACACACACACACACACACACACACACACACACACACACACACACACACACACACACACACACACACACACACACACACACACACACACACACACACACACACACACACACACACACACACACACACACACACACACACACACACACACACACACACACAGTGTGTCCCAGCTAAATTGTGCCACGGGTTAAAAGTACAATATTAGAGGCAGGCGAGTGAAAACAGTTGCATATTGCTGACATCCAACTTGCGCACTAGATATTTTCTTCTTTTGTAATTAATTAACGTGTTAATTATGATTATTTAACTAAATTGCTAAATATTGACTTTAGGCAAGAAATGGGATTTGCAAAGTTCAAGAGCGTCTTCACAAACCATAACAGAAACAGAACAGAAAGCCCTCGAAATACAAAAAAGAACACGTGACCAGCGCATATATATATGTAGGTCGCCGCCCTAAGCGGGCGCCCCCCTCCCCTTCAATGAAGGGACACTTTAAGCCCTGTGTAATGTAATAACTCAGATGGCTGTGTATGAACGCGTAGTACAGTGCTTTACGAGTGTTTATGCTAAAGAACTTTCGTGACTTCACCAGTGCCCCAATTCCATATCATAACTTTTTTTTTGTATAATTTAGTCAGAACTCACGTATGTATATTGATTTATACATGCGTGAGTTCGGACGCACGGTACGCTAAATAGACGTTCGATTGCGTGAATATAGACCCAGTCGGTGCTACATACATCAACATGCTCGTGTTCTTCCTTTTCTTTTTCCTTCTTTGAAGACGACAGTCTTTCTTGGGATACTTGAACGCAGAAAATTTGGTCTGTCTGTCTGTCACATGATTCAGCCACACGGCCAAAGTTTAAGCACTTACTGAACGCACATTTCACCTTGAACTGGTAGCTGCGTTCATACTGGTGAACATTGTCGATCAAAAAGCAAATATTGCGCATATCTGAGGGGCAACATCAATACGTCAGTATTAGGGGGGGGGGGGTGTTCGTTTACTAGAAAATACACAGATACGTAATTCTAAACACCCTACTATTTCCTGGGCTGCGCTGAAAATGCGACGCTATGCACGAAAAAGCCCTCTGCCGACGATATGGTGCTGTCACCTGGCAGTGGCTCTGGGTTCTGTAGAAGCTCATGTTTCCCGACGCCACTGCGTGATGGCAGTGGCTAGGCTTTCCCCAAATGGTACGAGAACAGCATCACGGGTGGCCGCGGATGACACCAGGACATCTTGTACGGCCAGCAGAAGATTATCGCCTTTCGACGACATTTGCAGCGAAGCACGCAGATACGCGGCCAATTTTTTTCTTTTTTATCCTGTCGTTTTTTACTTCTGTTTGCTTATATTGTAATGATTTCCCAGTCATTTATTTGTTTATTTATTTACTTTGCTTTATTACTCATTATTTTTTTCCTGCATGAGAAATAGGAGGTAAACGAAGACTCTTCTCGTCCCGTTTCAGCGCTGTTTTAGTCTTCGTTTACCATGCAGCATCAACCAGCTCAATCAAGCGAATTGTTACAATAGGGGGGGGGGGGGGTACTTGTAGCCTTGTATCATGGCCAAAGTTTTCCCAAAGCTGGAGCGGGTCGTGTGAATCTCTTCTCGCGTGTGTACCACCCTGCGCCGTGGGCTAACCGCCGAACCATCTGAACTTGGACTCCGTATGTGTGATGTGTAGACACGGCAATTCTCCTATTTTCCCTCCTCTTTTCTTGACGCCAGCAGTGCCAGCAAGCAAGATTTAGTTGTAACGCAGGCAACTAGATCGGCGATGGGCAACTGAACTTGCGTAGGATATGAGGCGATAACACCGGCTTCGAGAGGTGCGCTCGTTTGGAACTCACGATTAAAATGCATATTACTTTGGTGCAGGTAAGCGATTTCGTCACTATGTAGTGATGTGACTTGAAGGGCGCAAGTCTTACAGAGCGTCATATTAGAGTACCCTGTAGGCAGAAAATAGGTTGAGTCGAGGACTGCAAGACGACAGGTGATTTCTTGTTCCCGTCTCTTGTTTAGAGTGGACAGCGCAACGACACCAGGACGAAGAAACACAGTAGATGCCACTGGCGCTAACAACTTGGCTTTACTCCCGTTGCCTGTACAGTCGCGCTCAGTATGACTTGCAACACGGGAGTGCGTAACCTCACAAGCTTTGAGATCACCCACGGCTTTTACTATTCCTTATTTGCTGAACTAAACGGTGTTCATCTAACTTGGGAATGACCCAAATTAAGAAAATATAATTTAGTTGCGGAAATTAAGACAAGTTGCACCAGTCCTTTACACTTGATGTGGCCCGATATCCACAAAAACGGGCCATATGTCTGGTCGTAGTGGACAACACCGATTCTGTAACGGTATCGGCTACGCTTAAAACCCTGGACAGCGGCACGGCGGAGGAGGCTGCTATCGCCCTGGCTATTATACACGCTTCACAATTACCAGCACCGGACGAACCAATTACCGCGGTTACCGATTCACAAACTGCCTGTCGGGACATAGCGAAAGGAATGGTCACACCCTACACACACCGTATCCTGACATCAATACACCCCACTTTGTTACACAGGGTGCGTATCGTCTGGACACCTGGACACGCCTCTCTCCATGGCAATGAACGTGCTAATGCGGTAGCTCGAGAGCTCACAAACCGGGCGCCATCGGAAGAGCTGTCCAACCCAGACGATGCGCCAACAGCACCACTAAACTACACTGAAACGCTACAACACTACCGACAAAGCCGCATGTACTTCCCACCACCACACAAATCACTCAAACGAGAAGACGCTGTTGCCTGGCGGCAGGTTCAGACTAATTCATTCCCCTGCCTTTACATCCTTCATCTCTTCCACGCCACACAATATCCCTCATACTGTCCCTATTGCGGAGCGAAGCCCACGGTGCACCTGGGAATGTCCACAACCACCGGGCTACCGCCCTATTCCTTCACCCTCACAATCCTCTTGGGAGACTGCGCTGACCAGCTCAGAGCCGCAGGAGCAGCGTCGGCTGATCCAGCGGGCACGTTGTCTGGCGCGAGCCAATGGGGCCCTGAACTAAGGGCTCCACCCAACGAGGATAATCCTTGAGGCCTTCACAAATAAAAGTTTTCTCTCTCTCTCTCTCTTGTAGTCACGCGCCATCTTTGAACTCGTGTGTGCACGCTTTCCGTGTTGCAAGTCATGTTAAGCGCGACTGTACAGTGGTCAACTCTGATATCTATAACGACGGAGCGTCGTGCTCCGAACTGCACGAGCGACATCTACAGTTGATAACGGGGCACCTCTGAACATGCGCAGCCCCAATGATGCGCCTACCTTGCATTTTCCATCGTTGGTTATCACTGCGAATGCAACAACTGCTTTGGCCGTTGGAAGCGCTGTCAACAGTTTATCACAAAAACAAAAAAAAGAAAAAACAGAGAAAAAAAGGAAGCGAACCGTTGTCAGCGCGCGATGAAAGCTATGCTGCGTTTTGATTTGTCGTTCGCGGTCACATTGTCCCAGCAGCAGATTTGCGTCCACTTATAAGTTTATCCATTGTCCGGCGCATTATCGGTATGATATGATGCTGCGAACCGAGAATAAGTGCGCAGTATAAAACACGCCGATCCGGTGATTGCACTCTCTTTTTTTAGGCGCTATACGGTTGACAGCGCTTCTGACGGCGAAATCAGTTGTCGCGGCCGCGGCGATAACAAGGACAGAAATTACATGGCGAGCGCATCAGTGACACTGCGCATGCTCTGATGTGGCCCGTTTCAAGCTGTAGATGTCGCTCATGCAGTTCCGAGCAAGACGCTCCGGCTTTATAGACATGAGAGTTCACCACTGTACATATACGTGTGCCAAAACATGTATAGTTTCATATATATATATATATATATATATATATATATATATATATATATATATATATATATATATATATATATATATATATATATATATATATATGTATATATATATATATATATGTATATATATATTGTAATGACGAGACAAATAGACACAACGCCTGTTCGCTAGGCCGGCTGTTCTATTCTGCCCGTCGTTCTTCTCTTCCTCGTCCCAGCCGATCTCGCGCCCGTGCCCGAGCGCCGCTGTCTTCTTTACACTCGGCCACGCTGCGAAATAACATGGCGAGCTGCAGAAATGGTTTCGGGTGGACGACATTGGCTGTGCAGCGCTGGTAGTTACAGGCCCACAGGCCCTAGACGCATTCAGATGTCCTGAATGAAAACATTCAGAGGTCCTGGGCCCTGAACCATCATAGGGACGCCGGCTTGTAGAGACACCGATGCTTCTGGCGGGCGGCATTGGCTGCCTCGCAAAGGCCGCTCACGGCCACGCTGTGACACTGAATGGAGAGCTGTCGAAAGTGACTCTGGCGGGCGGCACTGACTGTGCCGCGACGGTCGGTCTTGTGTACGCCGCGACTTGTCGTGCCAAAATGCCGCACATTCTGCGGGGCGACACTCGCTGTGTCCGGGTAGTCGTTGAATGCCTCGGTCGGGCTGCGGACTAACGTGGTGAGTGGCAGAAGAGGACGCTAGCAGCTGGCACTTTTTCTGAAACCTGGGGACAGGCTTCCGCACTGCCGCGTCATCAGTGCCCACTACTTTAGCGCTATACGCATGTGGATGCTGGCTCTGCCACAAGACTTGACGTTCTTTGGTCGTAAGAGAGTGACACTTGGATCGAAGCGGCATGTCACCGAAGCCTGCAGCCGGGTTGGTCTCTCCGGCCTCCATCAGAGAGACATCGTTGAACGAGACGGCAACGTCCCTACAAGCGCTTTCCGGTGCGCGCTTGTGGTAGCGTCGACTGCGGAGTCATGGAGGTGGCGACATCGTTGCGGAAGCCACCAGTCAAGCTATCTGCGCACATGGGCTGGAGTGGAAGGTCGCTAGCACCAGCCGTTCGGTTCTTGCTACGAGCAAGGTGACCATCTGTGCATTTGGCCAATGACTGCACTGATCTTCGCATGTGTAGCTCCGGCGGGTCAGGGAGCACATTAACACTGGTTCCTGGCATGGACTCCGGCTTCTGAACGGGTAGCGTGTTGACTGTTAGAGGAGTCGGCGTTTCCACGCGCCAAGGTAGTGATGAGCTTCCGGCCTGCGTCATCGACTTCTGTGGCGTGGAGGCGATCTTGGTTTCAGGCAAGGAAGGTCGTGATGTGGGTCGCGACGCGGAGTTTGAGCCGTCGGCCGCGAAGCCCACCTTGTGGCCTGTCGCTGGGTGCTCCGCGAAGCTTGCTGTGAAGGAGCTGCAAGACACAGATTCATCATCGCGGCGTTGCCCCTCAGGAACTCGGTATCTGAGAGAGGGCTCGTTAGTGCAGGGCACAACTGCACCGTCAGGACGGGTCATAGAGGGAGGGCAAGCTGGTGAATGCCCGAGCATCGAGGTGGTGTACCTCGCGACTTCCATGTGTGGTAGTGACTCGGTCGGCAGGGAGGGGGTCGCCGGCATGAAAAAGCGGGCGAAAGAGACTTTTCATCTTAGCGCACCATTCAGGCAAAGTTTTTTGCCTGATGCCTTCGTAGGCATGCCATGCCTTGGCGGCATCGCGAAAGCGGTCGATGGCTACTAGCCATTTCTACTGGTCCGTCCAGGCATGGTGGTCGCCGAGTGAGTTGATGGTCTCGATCCACAGGACCGCGTCGTCCTGGAATCCGCGGAACACCGGTAGTTCGCAGGCAGCCGCCGATGGTGGGACGGCAGGCGAATATCCGGAGTGTGCCCACGCCAAGCATGCCAGTTGCTCTGAGAGCCGCGTGAGGACACCGCAGAGCTCTCGGCGGTTCTCGGGTGAACTGGTCTCAAGGTTTTGTGAGGCGGCCGCCAGCACGGCATTGATGGCGCACAGTGTTGGCAGCTTTGAACTCGACGTTGTCAAGGCGTTAGTCGTGATGCGGAGTTGCGTGATGGTACGCAGCAGCTCCGCGGCGCTGTCGGTTGATCCGCATGGAGAGACAGGGCCGGCATCTGCGGAGGATACAGCGGCTCCAGTGCTCACGGCGGCAGGATGCTTGTCGGAGGGAGCTTGTACAGCATCCCAAAGCGGCTCATGCGCTGATGGAGTCTTGAGTGAGACGGCGTCGCCACGGGAAGCGTGAATGGTGGTCCCGGGCAACAGGAGGTCGTGCGCTGTCTTGGCGTCGCCGGGATATGCCTGCCCTGGGGCCACCGAGGAGGCCTGGACGCCGTCCTAGAGTAGTGGTATAGGTTCTTCCGGCAGTTGGGACGCGGGCTGCATGATCGTGGGCGTTCCTTCGATGGAAGGCCCGCAGCGCCGATGACCTACGAGGATGCACTTAGGGTTCGTGTTGCGTAGACTGCGTCATTGTAATGACGAGACGAATAGACACAACGCCTGTTCGCTAGGCCGGCTGTTCTATTCTGCCCGTCGTTCTTCTCTTCCTCGTCCCAGCCGATCTCGCGCCCGTGCCCGAGCGCCGCTGTCTTCTTTACAATATATATATATATATATATATATATATATATATATATATATATATATATATATATATATATATATATATATATATATTATGAAGAGAGTGTATTCGGTTGCCGTGAAATAATTAGGAAAAAGGTATACGCTTCTAAAAAACTGTTTATTTGTCGATGTTTCGATCGGAGACCGATCTTCATCAGGATGAAATTTACCAGGCTTCGATGCGCTTTTACATCATCTTTCTGCGAGCCGAGATGGAGAGAAAAGGGTTAAGAAAAGGCACATACAATGAAAAAAAAGAGAGAGAAGTAATAAACCTGACGAAAAAGAGTCGCGAACACAGAATGTGCACACTTTGACCGACAAAAGAATAACACGTGGTTCCTGAAAAAAAAAGGAAAAAAATAGGGGTCTCAAATACACCACGGGCCCATACTTTGACCTACGAAAAACACGTGTTTCCTGAAAAAAAGAAAAAAACAACGACTACACTGATATACACAGATCGTCCAGGTGAGGTACACTCTTGTAGTCACTAGTCGAGCTCGAATGCTTTGAAGCCTTAAAGGGATACTGAACAAAATTTTCGCCGCCGAGATAAATGGCCCAATTGAAAGATTGGGTGCTGAAGTTTGTTGAAACAACCTTCATTTCAGCCAGAGACTAGCAGAAAATAATGAATTTAATGCATTTTTTGCAAATTGGCGCGTCTAGCGGCTGCGCCGCGAACCAGAGAGGAAGTGGCGCGAAACTCGGCGGATACTGACTCGCCAACCGTGCTCGCTGCAAAATCGCTTACCAATCGACATCGCAAGCCGCCACCCGCTGCCAGTGCCGCGCAGCCGCGCGTCTCTCTCAAAACGTGTTTTGAAGGTCGGGAAGGTGTTCTCCGTGCGTGTTCTCAACCGGCAGCCAACGACTCCATTGCCGCGCTCTCGGCCGTATGTTCGTTTTCTCAAGCGGAGCTTGCGCCCACGTCTACGAATCTGCCGTTTGTGTTGTGCGCTGCTACGTAATGTGAGCGGTGAAGCACCTGGCGCAACGCAGAATGCCTCAACGCTGTTCTGCGCTAGGGTGTGCGAAAAGCAGCGTCGAGAGAGACAAGCCCTGTCATGCCTTTCCGACAGAGCCGAACCTTCGAAGGGTATGGATTCGCGCTGCGCGCCCATCGCATCCAACATGGGTGCCTTCAAAGCGTGACTTTTTGTGCCTCGAACACTTCGAGGATAGTGAATATCAGTCACTGTATAAATTGCTGGTCCCGGCTGCCGACCCACGTTGGTCGATGGCGGCTCGTCTGGCTCGTCGTCCTCGCTGTCGCTTGACGAAGCATATGGTTGTACTTGGCGCATCCGTTTTGGAGGCCTGTCGAACTCGGAGTCGCAAACACCGCTCGTGGAACCACTGTCACTCGCACCTTGCATCTTTGCGCGCTCGCGACACGCTCGGTAGTTGTAGTGGTTTTTGAGGAAGAAGCGCTATTTTGTCTCCATGTGGGGAAAAGGGGACTAGGCTCAGCGACACACCAGCCACCCCAAGCCACCCTCAGTTCTTGAGAGGAGAGGTGGAGAAAGGGAAGGGGGTGGTAGGGCAGGAGAGAGCGTGCCGGTTGCCCCCCCTCTTGCTGGAGCATTCGACGTCACGGCCGTCGACAAGCGCACTGGCGTGCAGCCTCCGCGCTCTCACAATCCACTAAAAAAATACGGCCAACTGCTGGAAGTTACATGAAATAAATGCTGTTTATAGGAACTGTCGTGTCGTCCGAGTCGAATGTAAGTGTTTTCGTAGATTTTTCAAATTTTTGTTCAGTATCCCTTTAACACAACATGGGTGCATTCCTCCAGCCCATTGTCACCCCTCACGTCTTCGCCTCCCCCCCTCCACATTTGCTCCTGAAGCCTGTGAGGGGATGAAGCTTCACAAGAAGGGATAAGCGCTTAAAAGCAGTCAACTCATAAAGCTTAGTAAAAGTCCGGGAAGAGTGTACAAAGGCACATTCACTAAAAAACAGGTGGTCACGATCTCCGGTTTGTGGCTCCAGTTAATGCTTATGAAGAAAATGGAGAATACCTTTACATTGGAATGTGTGTGAGCATGCTGTATGTCCGACAGCGTGCTCCTAAAGCGATGTCCGAAAAAAATAATAAAATAAAGTATAATAATAAAAAACAAAACAAAAGAGAGAGAGAGAGAGATCTTCCGTTAAGATTATTATTAACTTGAATCTTCCAGAGCACGAATTGAAGACAGTATGCCCGGATTGATATTTAGTCCAGCCTTCAATGTATTAAATTGATAAATCATATATGATTCGCGCTGTTCACGCTCCCCTGTACTGGAGAAACCACTTTGCAGGAGTGTAACTTTGATGGAATCAAATGGGTGGTTTTCGGAATTTATATGCTGAGACAGAGGAAGATGCGGAAGCGAATTAACATGGGAACGATGGTTATTAAAGCGGGTGCGGAAGGCCGTGTCTGTCTGACCTATGTATTGAATACTGCATACTCCGCACTCGAGAAGGTATAATACATTAGAGCCGTCACAGTTAAGGTTTGAGTGAAGAGAGTATTTGAAATTGGAATGGTGTGCTTTCAAGAAAGTTGGTTGCCTGTATGTGTTTTCACACCTTGCAGCGAGCCTTGCCGCATGGCTGGCATCCAGTTACAGGTGCCTTATCGGTTTTCGAACGCACAAGATAATCCTTAACGTTTCTGGGGCGTCTATAAACGACTCGCGGAGGGGAAGGGAAAATTCTTGGTAGTCGTTTACTCTGCTGTAAGATGTTATAGTGTCTCTTTAGAATTTTGTTTACGTTAGGGAGGGGGGGGGTGCTTCCAAATGTTAGAACCAAGTTTCTCCGTCCCTTTTGTTTTAATTCTTTCTGCTGATAAACTAGTTGTTGGCGATCTAGGTTTGCCCCTGTACGTATGGCGTCGTTGACCATGGAAGGAGGGTAGTGTTGCTTCGCAAGTACGTTGCGCAAGTTATTTGCGTTGTCCTCAGAGTCTTCGGGGCGGGAGCAAATTTTCCTGAATCGGTGGGCCTGCGAGTACGGGATGCTCGTCTTGCAGTGACGAGGGTGACAACTATCGAAGTGAAGGTACTGCTGCCTGTCTGTAGGCTTTTTGTAAACGTTACTAGTCAAGGACCCGTCTTTTACTTTTACGTGGACGTCGAGGACATTGATTTCAGTTCTTGAGTATGTATAAGTGAAAGTTATGTCTGGATGAGCTTTCTTGAAGGATTCTATGAAATGAATTAAGTTCTCTTGTGTATCCGTCCAAATGATAAAAATATCATCTAAGAAGCGTTTGTAAAGAAGGGGCTTAATTTTCTGGGTTGACAAGAACTTAGTTTCAAGATCATTCATAAAAATATTAGTGTAGTTGGGTGCCATTTGAGTCCCCATAGCCAGTACTCCGAAGTGTTGTAAGTGTTGTAATAAAGTGTTGTAAGTCAGCGTGTTGTAAGTCAGCGCTCTGTGTGCGTCGCCTTTCTTGTCCTCGTTTTCTCTTGCGCTGTATCCCCTCCGATAACTCTCCGAGCTCCACGAGATCATGGGGTGCGGTGTTTATAATTGCTTGATGTTCTAGGGTTGGGTCTTTATCAAGTGGTTTGTAGAAGAGAGAGGGAGAGAGAGAGAGAAACGAAGGAAAGGCAGGGAGGTTAACCAGGTTGTACTCGGTTTGCTACCCTACACGGGGGGAGGCGGAAGGGGGGTTTGTAGAAAGAGGTGTTAGTTAACTGGCGGGTGCCCTCTTGGATATAGTCCGATTTATTTAATATTACAATCCCTCCCACTTTATCCGCTGGTTTTATGACGACATCCGTTCGTTCACTGAGTGCCTTAAGTGAGTCATACTCCTTTCTTGAGAGATTTTTAGCTGACGCCGGTCTGTGTGTGTTATATTCGCGAAGTATGTCTTTTTGGACGGCTTCTACGTAGGTATCTAGATGCTTCTCCCGCTGAGAGCTTGTGTCCACAGTTGCCTTGAACTAGAGGGTAGTATGGTAGTGGTTTCTCTCTGGGATTTGTCGAAAAAGTATTCCTCTAGGCGAAGATTTCGTGCGAAGTTATCAAGGTGTTGTAGTAAGGCAAACTGATTGTATCGGCCAGTAGTGAATGTGCCGTTGTACACTCTTCCCGGACTTTTACTAAGCTTTTTGAGTTGACTGCTTTTAAGCGCTTATCCCTTCTTGTGAAGCTTCATCCCCTCACAGGCTTCAGGAGCAAATGTGGAGGGGGGGAGCCGAAGACGTGAGGGGTGACAATGGGCTGGAGGAATGCACCCATGTTGTGTTAAGGCTTCAAAGCATTGGAGCTCGACTAGTGACTACAGGAATGTACCTCACCTAGATGATCTGTGTATATCAGCGTAGTCGTTGTTTTTTAGGGGCGTAGCTCCTCTTAGTCTAACCTTGTCACGCGTCCGTTGTCCGGCGTATCTCCCGGCAGCCGGCAGTAAACGGCAGTATCTGTCCGGTGGTGGTGGTGGTGTGCGGCGTGACCACCCTTACTGCGCATGCGGATACCCTCTCCACACACCTCCTCTCCACTCCCCCTCACCATTCCCCATGTCCTCTACCCCTCTCCCCTTTCCCTCTCCACTCACCCTCTCACCTACCCCTCTCCCATACCCCTCTGCACTCATCCGAAGTTACTCTTCCGCATTTTATATATATATATATATATATATATATATATATATATATATATATATATATATATATATATATATATATATATATATATATATATATATATAAGGCTTAGTCAGTTCATCCCACGGCTTTTCGCCGTGGAATCACCTGACGCTACGTTCGAGCGGACTCAGACGAGCATGCGCCGACTGACCTGGTCGCCATGACACCGCCATGGCTCCTTCAAGAAACTGCGATCCACGTGCATCAAGCGTATCAGCGTTTCAGCTCGATGACATCATCGGATAGCGACCAATTCGAACATAAATACTGGAGGCCCTTGCAAGATTCTTTCAGTGGGCTTGGCGACACCGCTAGCAGACGGATTCTGATCCCCATTCTTTTTGTCCAGGTTGGTGATAAATACCCAAGTTCTCCTATTTGAGATAATTCGGTCTCATTGACGGTGTTGCCAAGCCCATAATGTTTGCTCGGTCTATTGTGTGACTGTTTGCACGTGCACAGGTTATTGCTACTAACATCCGGAGACACAGAACTGAATCCTGGTCGCTCTTCCGACTCGGAATCTGAGACACAGTTAAACAGTCAATTACTTAAGAAAATTTTGAAAGAGCAAACGAAGACAAATGAGACTCTGGCTTCGCTGACTACTAACTTGAAACAGGTAGAATCAGCAGTCGAAGATATTCAAGCCAGGATTACCAGTATTGAGAAAGAACTATGCCGAATTGAGAAATGTGAGCAAAAGTTGCAAAAAATGGACGAAGCTTGCAATAACAAGAACAAACTAGTTCTTGAGTTCGCCGAAAAGGCAGATGTCCTCGAAAATAGGAGTCGTCGCAACAACATTGTTGTTTATGGAGTAAAGGAAGATCGAGGGGAGGACTCTGAAGAACTGGAGCAGAAAGTTAACAAAAAAAATTTTAAGAAGATTCTAGGTGTCGAAATAGACTCCATAGAGCGTATTCTCCAAATCGGACCAAAACACGCACAGCGACATCCTCCTATCATTTTGAGATTTTTATTGCGATAGCAATTATATGGACAGTCTCGGCTGAATTTATATATGTATAGTATGTATATATATATGTATAAGTATGTATATATATATAAAAGCCCGAAAGAAAAATAATTCAGAAAAATGCTTTCGAAGCGCGGAATCGAACTAGGGACCTCTTGCTCCGCAGCGAGTGGCGCTAACCACTACGCCACGAAACGCAGATCCTCCACGTAGCTAACGGCGAGCGTAATCCTTTATCGCTGGACAGACTCAGAGACGCTAGGCGCTTATAAGCGTTTCTTCATTACCAGCGAGATGGCGCTAGGAGCGCGACGGGTGGATTTAAAAGTCGTCGGCGAGCTCGCTCGCTTCTTCTATTTGCGCAGGGAGAACCTTGCCCTTCCGCTGTCTGCTCGCGCGGTTTCGTCGTGGTGAGGGGAAGAGGGATGTTTCACGCTTTCACCGTATATGTCCGCGCTCATGTTACGGAGCGTACGAAAGTCACTCGAGCTCAAGGGACGCCGCTAAACGAACAAACAGAAGATGAGCGCGAACTATCAAGTGTCACAGCTCGACACTTGAAGCACTCTAGTTTCCTTCGCTGCTTTGGCCGCCTTTGCAACAGGACCGCTGTTCAAACTGAGAGTATCTATTGGCGAGCCTCACTTCGTATAGCATTAGTTTCTTGCTATCGCATTCATTGCTTCGCCCTTGCAGCGAATCTGTGATTTTTATTGCGATAGCAATTATATGGACAGTCTCGGCTGATTTTTGCCGTCGCCGTCGCCGCCGTCATGTTTAACTGCATGGGCAAATCGAAGGTTATGTCATCCTGCTTTAAATTAAAGGGCACGGAAATAGCTATATCGGAAGTTTTTTCAGAAAACGTTCGGGATATTCCTGCAAAACTACGGCGTTCCGCTGCTGAATAAAAGAGCAGTGGTTCCAAGGTTTCCCGTCGTTTTGATAAGCTCAAAGTTGACGGCAAGCTGTACGTATGGGACGCATTGCGCAATTGCAGAATCGAGTTGTCCAAATCCATTGCGCCAGCGTAACCCGGAATGTCCTCTTCTCGATCCACACTTGCGAACACGTGTAATCGCGATAACAAATGACGAGAATCCGTCAAAACGCTCCGGCTTGTTTCGCTAAATGCACGGAGTGTAGTGAATAAGATAGAGAGCCTTGAAGATATAATTTTGACTTATCAGCCGCATGTCTAGGTGATCACTGAAACCTGGCTTCACTCCGATGTGCAAAATTCAGAAATAATACCTCCTTTGTACACGCTCATCCGTAGAGACAGAGGATCAAGGGGTGGAGGAATCGCAATTGCGATTAAAAATAACATTAATTTCACACGCTTAGATGGCATCAGTGATCACGAGAGCATATGGTGCAAATTAAAGTTTTTTGCTAAAACTATAACATTGGGAGGTGTCTATCGTCCTCCGAATGTTCCTCCCGAATACTTAGATTCATTATATGAATATTTATATATGAATACAAATTCTCGTTCAAATATCTTATAACAGGCGATTTCAATCTCCCCGGCATTAACTGGTGCAGCCTTTCTCATGACGGCAAAGATTTCAAAAATGCTGAATCATTACTACTAACTGCGTTTACAGTTAGTTACCACAGCTGTTACCGGTGCCACTAGAAGTTCCAGTTCTTCTGTACTTGACTTTGTGTTTGCCACTACCACGCTTCCAGATTGTTCCGTCTGTGTCAAGGATGGGATATCTGATCACCAGTTACTTATTCTTGAGTGTCCTGTGCCGGGCTTGCGATCGTATGTTCAACATTTTGACACATTTGTGAGAGACTATACGCATGCGGATGATGATGGAATTATTAGTTGTATGGAATCCTTATTCTCTTCCTTCAATGAGACAAATGACGTTAATGAGCTGTAGTCAAAGTTCAAACACATGGTCATTCATTGGGAAAGCACCTACCTGCCTTAAAAAAAGCGTATCATAAGGGAGTACCCGTGGATGGATCGTAATCTCATACATCCGAAACGCAAGATAAAACGCTCTCGAAAACGTGGCGATAAGAAACAACTTCTAAGTCTAGTACGCACTTTTCAGGATAAAGTGCGAGCTGCACGAGACCAGTTTTTTTCTTGCACCTTGACTTCGTTCATTTCCGAACAACCAAGAAAATTTTGGCCATATTTATCTAAAGATAAAAGCGGCATCACAGAGATAAGAACATCTGCCGATCCTTTTACCATTGCCAATGAATTCAACCGATTCTTTGAGTCCGTTTTTACTTTGAACGCATCGCATGCATACTTGCAACCTCATACGCTTCGTCATCCGATGCCCGAAATAAATTTAAGCAAAAAACGCATTCTTAGTCTTTTGCGCAATTTGGACATAAAAAGTCAACAGGTCCAGACAGAATATCAAATCTTTTTCTCAACAGGTGCGCAGTCTGGGTAGCAAAGTACTTATACGTAATATATAAAGCGTCCTTAGAATCCTGTGTGGTACCCGATGACTGGCGCTCTGCAAATATAGTTCTGGTTCACAAGACTGGTTCCCCTTTAGAATTAAATAACTACAGACCAGTTTCCGTAACATCCACAGCTTGTAAACTGCTAGAACATATCTTATTTAAAGCAATTATGACGCATCTGATGTGTCATCTGGCGTGTGATGGATGATTTTTTAAATACACTGAATATGAGGGGTCAAATTGATGCAGTGTTTTTGGACTTTTCCAAAGCGTTCGATGTTGTTGCGCATGCTGATTTAGTTAGAAAACTGCACTCTATGGGCATTGAACAGAATATGGTGCGTTGTATAGCATGTTATTTGTCATCAGGAAAACAATGCGTGGCTGTTAGTGACTGCGTTTCTGATACACTGGATGTGTACTCGGGAGTACCACAACCCAGGTAGCACACATGGTCTAGAAAACGTTTTTTTAGGGATGAAACGGATAAAACGGATTCTAAACCAATTTCGACGTTTTAAAAACGTCATAGAAAATGCGTATTATATCCGTTTTTGATAACGTCTAGAAAACGCATTTTTTAAGACCATTTTGGTCTGGAACGTATATTTGAAGAGGTTTGTTCGATTCTAAACCAATTTCGACGTTTTAAAAACGTCACAGAAAATCTGTATTATATCCGTTTTTGATAACGTCTAGAAAACGCATTTGTTAAGACCATTTTGGTCTGCAACGTATATTTGAAGACGTTTGTTCGATTCTAAACCAATTTCGACGTTTTAAAAACGTCACAGAAAATCCGTATTATGTCCGTTTTTGATAACGGATAGAAAACGCATTTTTGAAGACCATTTTGGTCTGCAACGTATATTTGAAGACGTCTGTTCGATTCTAAACCAATTTCGACGTTTTAGAAACGTCACAGAAAATCCGTATTATATCCGTTTTTGATAACGTCTAGAAAACGTATTTTTTAAAACCATTTTGGTCTGGAACGTATATGTCAAGACGTTTGTTCGATCCTAAACCAATTTCGACGTTTTAAAAACGTCTTGTTTGTGACGTCTAGAAGACGCACTTTATAAGACGTTTTGTCGCCCAGCAGCGGACCGCGCGCCACTTGGCCCATGCATGCATGGGCATGCATGAACCACCGCGAATTGAAATTTGAACTCGAGCATGCGCACGCCATCTCTCATTGCGATAAAGAAAGTAGCACGCAAAAGGATAAAGGCGTATGGTCTCTACATTGCATCAGCAATAATGAAGACTTCAAAGTTCGTTAACCAGTAAACTTTACGTCATTTGCTGTAATTTACTCGCAGCGATAACCGTCTAACATCCGCACGAAGGCCTTAGCGCTGACTGTATCCAACCGCGCGGCCGTTGCTTCTGCAATGTCAGTTAAGTTCGCCGATTTCGCATGGGCGGTCGAGCTCACCGGTCATGCACTCTTTTGCTATATTTCGTGCTTGTGTCGTGGTTCGTGGAGGCTATAAACGCAGCTGTGAAGAAACTACTTCGCTGCGTGTTAAACTTGTGGACCCGAATGCAAGTATGTCTCTGTGGAGCGACTGTTACGCTGACTGACGGTTAAAGTCCCGTAAGATTCTCTGCGGAAAAATTCACTCATCAGCTTGCACGCGGGACGCTCTCGCAACTTCCTTTCTTCTATACTCGAGGGACGGGCGTGGTTACTTTGATGTGCGATTAGTTTTCTGTGAATTTGCGGATACTGTAAACCACGGGCTTCTGTCATTTTTGAAGGTAAGTTCATTTTTACTGCATTTGCGCTCAGTATTTCAGAACTATGGCAAATCAAAAAGCGTGTTCCGTTGCATCACGGGCTGCATGTGCGACATGTTTCAGCAGTACGTTACTGCGGAATTTATTCAGCATACATGGTAAAGCTCTCTAAACGTAAATGCACGTCGTGGTTTCTGTTCATGCTCGAACGAACATCGGCGAAAACCATATTTATATTTGTTAACCTAATTTCAGTAAAATGACTGTCTTTTCTTGGCCGCTTGATGAGTTTCAAGATACACATCAGCTTAAGCTATGTGTGCCGCGTAAGAAGCAGTTTTAGAATAGGGTACGCAAAGATAGCGTTCGTTGAGCGCATACGCTATTTCCGCCACTTAACGTGAGTACGCAAGAGGATGGCGTACGACGCATGCGGAGTAGCCACTTTTGCAATGGCGATGAACGAACGCAGAGCTTCGCGCACCCAATTTTAAAACTGCATTGTTGGAAGTTACGGCATGTGTCATCTGTTTTATTGTGTCACTGAAGTTTGTGGATGAGAGAATCTTTGCAGCGACAGCGTACTGGTTCATGGTTCCTTCCACAGTACTAGCTACATGTAACGAGAGGCTGGGCACGCTTTTCTGTTAGTTGCGAATTTCTGAGGGCATGAGAGTCAAAGACGCGTTTCACGGGGAGGAGTTTGGCATTTTTTCTCAGTGCTGCCTTGACTATCTCGATGCGCTTTCGGACTTGTGATTTGTTTCCCCTACTCTGTTAACCTCCTCCTTTCTCGGTAAAGCCTGCAGCTATTAGCAGAACCAAGAGGTTCTCTTGCGCGTCTCTTGTGCCTGGTTAAATATAGCAGGCTCGCTCTCTGTCGCCGTACGGTGTTATCGAGTTTTCATCTTTTCACACCGTCCTATAGGTATAATAACAAATACTGAAATGATCTTTTCTCCTATTTATTGCAGATGGTATTTGCCCTAGATGTTTAGAAACAAAGGCTACACCAACTAAATTATTGCTTTCTTCTTTTTGATGGCTGACTGACAGGTTTTAGTATGAAAAAAGATGGACGTCAAGAGATTGACATTTTTCTCTTTCCCGTGGAAACTTTCAAAAAAAAAAAGGTCACAGTTTGTAAAGCAGTTAACTTTTTTGAGCGTCTGTGTTTGTCGGCATCTTCAAGAAACCGAACTAGGGCTATTGTGCTAAAATATCTTTGACGTGAAACGCTGCCCCATGCTGCTAATGGCACAACTTTCGTGTGTATGCTATTTGTAGTGTTCTTTGCAGACTTCCGGATGTACCTAGTGATTTCCATCAAGTACCTGTCATAAAGCCATGTGTTGAGACTGACTTGCCACACATTGTGATATTTTGACACTGAGCAATGTGATGTACTAAGTGCAATACCCTGATCTGCCTCTGACAATCCTGAGTTTACAGCTGTGTGCTTTCTGAGTAAAAAATGGGGAAGAGTCCCAATTTCTTTAGCTGATGCGTCTTATCATTATATTAATTTGTTCTTTTAGCCTGACATTTTCTAATACTGGGCATCATAAAAAAGATGTTTTTTTATCAGGCTGGCATTTTCATATTCCTAATTTTTATTTATTCATTTTAGTAAGTGGCTCATTCATTGTAATTTTTGTGGTCGTTTGGATTAGTTTTCTGTTCATACATTTTGTTTTCGCGCTACAATTGGTTTAGTTGTACTTTTTGTTATATGTCGCTGTAATTTACAGTGTTCATATTTTCTGCTAGCCATGGCACATTTAAGCTTAACCGTGTGCTCTCTAGGGATGTCAGACCATGAATTCTGGGATAAGTTTTGTACGCTGCATTTCGAAGCCTGAAACCGTTACTTCTTTAGTGGGCGCCGTTTGAAACACGGATGCTGCATCCACAAATATTTTAAGTGCGAATGCACTTTATAAGCGACCCTGTGTCCGCCGTCCCATAGCAACGGCGCGAGCAGAGGAGAGGAGCGTCTGTAGCAACGGCGCAGCGACGTCACGCCCCACGTGACTGCGCGCGCTCCGCCCTCCGCTCCGTGGCTGCGCGCGCCCCGCGCATTGCCTGTGGTGATGCAGGCCGGCGGCGAGACGCCGAACGAAAGCGTGCGAAGCGAGCCGAGCACCCCGAAGCCGATCTGGCGCGGGGACGCGCGATGCGCGAGCGAGCACGGGCCCTCGAATTCGATTGGCCGGACGCGCGCTTCAAGCGAGACTTCCTGGACCGCAGCTTCGGATATAGCTGCGTGGTGTGCGATCGACTGTGGTTCGACAACAACCTGAGCCCCATCTCGGGCGTGCGCAACGCCGCCAACAAGTTGAACGCGTTGCGGGTTCTTTGGAACGAGTTCGGAAGACAGATCATCATCATCAGTGAAAGTGCTTTGCACTTAAAAACGGCCAGACCTCCGTGGGTCGGCTGGCGCGTGCTCTCTCGCTGCCGTCTCCTTCGCTCGGCTCTGCAGTTTAGTCGTGCGCGCCGCCTCATAGCATCAGCCCGTGCTTCGCACTTCCTCATACTCCCCTTCGGGGAAATGCGGGTTTTTTTTTAGCTAACGTCTAAAATGGCACCTTTTGTTCCCAACGTCTAGTCTTACTTCTGTAATGATGCCAGAGTTTTTTGCCAACATTTTTTCAGTGAGAAATGTTCCAAGAGAAGCATGTTGTAAGAACGTCTTTAAAAGTTTCGTTTTGTGAGCAATACACTTCAGCAACAGTGATTTTGCTAGCAATTTACGTTCTTCCTTCATTACGCATTCTTGGTTGGGTGGGCCAAATATTATTTTGCAGTTTTGTTTTGGTATTAGTGATTTCAACACATTGGAGTTGATTTCCTCTAACTGTGGTCTTAAGTAACGCTCTGAACGATTGTTTTGAAACGAAGGGAGACACACACCAGGTGCTTGATTCATGCCTCGCTTTGAATGCTGTGTTGGAGCAAGATGGCGAGTTGGGCCCGTTGGTTTACGTTCATGTTTGGAAAATTAGGTTGAAGCACACTGGAAAAAAAACGTGGACAGTAGAAGTGGACAGGAGTAAGCGCTGCCCTGTCCATTAATACTGTCCACGTCTTTTTGTTGTGTTGCTGTGGCTCGGTGTAGGGTCTTCTAACTCATTCCCCTATCGGATTGGTAGGGCAGATTCATCAATGTGCGATAACTGCAACTGTGTAGAGACTTTCGATCATCATTTGTGCCGCTGTATGCTATTTTAAACACATCGCCGGACTCTCCAGTGTGCCAGTGTGCCTTCAGGAGACTTGACGGTCGGCCTTTTCCCGAAGGAAAGGTCTTGGGACTCTGTCTTCATAGCACATCAGCCAAGAAAACTATACGAGCCCTCCTGCAGCACTTCAAGGCAACAAAATTGAGTGACCACCTGTGATACGCTCCTCTGTGTGTGTGTTGTGAAATGTGTCTCTTTCTCTCTATTTTTACTCTCATTCTCCTCCCATGAGTAGCGTAGCAAACTGGACGCTAGTTAACCTCCCTGCCTATCCTCTGTTCCTTCTCTCTCTCTCTCTCTCCTTCCTACAAGAAAAAAGTTCAGCGGAAGATGAAGCGTTGAGGAAACGTTTCATCATGAATGCTTGTCTTCGTCAGGGCCCTGACGGCAGGGGCGTAGCCAAGGGGGGGGGGGTTCAAACCTCTCCCGAAAATTTTCAGTTTTGCTCGCGTTTATATACACGCACACATACAAACGCACGCACGAACATACATAAAGTATGGTTAAACACCCCCCCCCCCCCGAAAAAAATTTCTGGCTACGCCCCTGCCTGACGGAAACTAGTCCCCTTGTCGAGTCGTTGGCTTCAGCGACATTCCCTTTTCGACAATTTCTCTTCACTTCATCCTTGCGTTTGATTAAGTAAAGCTAATGAGACGACGCTTACAGAATGGCTGTGCCAGATCCTAAATTTTGTCATATTGCACTGTTAGTTGTTTGACAACAATTCTGCGAATGATGAATCGTGCAACAAAAAGTGTTCTTGAAGGTTGGATACTATATAGCTGCACTTTAATCACCGCGATATTTTGCGTTCTTTTGCCGCTTCTGAATAATGTTATATAGTCGCATGCTATATCTCATTTCGTGGTTTTTACGTTTCTATGCTGTACATGAGTCGTTGCCGTTTTACATAATAAATGATGACATGACCACTTTTGTCTGTGAATCGACTGAGCTCTCACTCTGTAATAGTAATTACCGAATAAAGTAACTGTAATTACTATAACAGAGAGGGCTTCCTAAAAACGTGCCCTATTATAATTGCATGCGCAAAAACAAAACAGCTAAAAGAAAAGCGATCCTGCATGACGTCTTAAAAACGTTTAGAAAACGTCTTTTCAAAGACGATGCAATGGGATATTTTTATTGTAAAAATGGGATTTTTTGCGACGTTTTTAAAACGTTTTCTAGATCGTCTTAAAAACGTTTAGAAAACGTCTTTTCGAAGACGATGCAATGGGATATTTTTATCTGTTTTAAAAATGGGATTTTTTTGCGACGTTTTTAAAACGTTTTTAAAACGTTTTCTAGATCGTCTTAAAAACGTTTTTTAGATCGTCTTAAAAACGTTTTCTAGATGGTCTTAAAAACGGATTCTAGCCGGACATTAGACGAGATATAAAACGTTTTCTAGACCTTTAGCTTCTTTTCCGTGACGTTTTGTAAACGTTTTTTTCGTCTCGGATAAACGTTTATAAAACGTCAATTATCCGTTTTGTGCTACCTGGGAAGGGTCTCTGCTCGGTCATTTAATGTTCTTGGTTTATATAAATGATATCTATTTTCTGTTCAATCGCCTGTGAAGATTCGACTCTTTGCGTACGATTGTGTTGTTTATGCTGATGTAATTGAACACTCTGATCAAGTTAGACTCAGTGATGCGTTGCACTCAATTAGTGCATGGTGTGAAACATGGGGTTTGAAGCTTAATACTTCGAAGACGGCAAGTATTACATTTACTAACAAAAAACCCCCTTATAATTTGCTTATGCTATTCATAATGCTTATATTAAAAAAACCCAGCAAGTGAAATATTTGTGTTACACTCACAAACAATTTAAGTTGGGAACCCCATATAGAAGACGTCTGCAGCAACGCGCTGAAAAAGCTGGTATTTTCGAAACCTAAATTGCGCCATACCTGATCGACCGTAAAATTAACAGCGTACAAAGCTCTCGTCAGACAAAAATCAGAATATGCGGATCTGATGCCCGCATCAGAAATACTTAACCAAAAAATAGAAAGACTGCAATATTTAGCATTGAGGTTCATATACACCACATATTCGCGTTTTTCAAGCGTGTCCCTCCTGAAGAAACCATCACATCGCAGAACTGTATCTCGCACCAAATTTTTATATCAGCTGTACCACGGTGACTACAAAATACCGCGAGAAAGTTACTTAACTGAGCCCGCCATTCGGTCTTGTCGTAGAAACCACAATAAAACAATTAAGCAACCGTTTAATAATATTAACACCCATCAATATTCTCTTTTTCCCCATGCAATTTCACTATGGAATAAATTACCAGAGGAAGTAGTTAACGCTAACACTTCAGAATCATTCGTTGAGCTTATAGTAAGCTTTCCTTTGACCTGTAGAATTATTTTACTACTGTGTGCAGTGAAGGTAGTTACTTCTTGCGTACGCTTTTTCATCTGATGCATAGTCTTATGTGTTGCATAGCCTTATTTACTTATACATTTCCCTGATGTGTTGAATTCTTGTACGTACATGTTTTTTCTTGCTGTTGTGTTCCGAATTGCGAAGCACATTTTAGGGGCGTAGCTCCTCTTAGTCTAACCTTGTCACGCGTCCGTTGTCCGGCGTACCTCCCGGCAGCCGGCAGTAAACGGCAGTATCTGTCCGGTGGTGGTGGTGTGCGGCGTGACCACCCTTACTGCGCATGCGGATACCCTCTCCACACACCTCCTCTCCACTCCCCCTCACCATTCCTCATGTCCTCTGCCCCTCTCCCCTTTCCCTCTCCACTCACCCTCTCACCTTCCCCTCTCCCATACCCCTCTCCACTCTTCCTCTGAAACGCGGGCTAGACATGCCGAAATTCTCTCCTGCGCAACGCCGCGATGAGCTCGAGCGCATGCGCGTCCCCTCCCCTTCTCTCTCCTCTCCTACGCTGCCCCCCCTCTCGCCCGCCTGTCGACCGCGTTCCCCGCTCGCCCTGTGAGAATTAACGGCCAGGCTAGATGGAAGATACGACGCGCGTAGCGTCCCTCTTCGCGTTCCACGACGCGAGGTCGGTAGCATGCCCAACGAACGCCAACGGAACGCGATCGTGGAGGTGCTCCGGCTTCGCATCGCCTCATGGTCCCCCCCCCCCCGCCGCCCCTATCTGGCCTCGCGGAGCTGCGGCGCCGACGCAGGCAGCGTCGCGAGGCAGCGTCGCGGCAGCGTCTTAATTGAAAAAACCGACCGCTCGCGCTGCACAACCGTTCACTGACCACCCCGTATATATGGCACTGGATTTTGACCTCCAAGGTAGTGCGTGTGTGCGATTGCTCCTGTGCGTGATTAAACAATGAAAATTCACAGCGTACATGTACAATTAAAGTCAGCTGCAAGTCGTCATAACTCTCATCGAACCTTTAGTATAAACGCGCCCGATCTCACGTCGGTGATGATGTACTGGGCAGAATTCACGGAAGATTCACGGTTTACCGATGAACCTCCGCAGCTTCGCCCACTCATCATAATTCACTCCGTGGATATGCTGTGATTTTTTTTGCTTATTGATTGTAAACATGTATTCGGCAATGTACGTTGGCCACAGTTGTAATTATATAGTGAAGTGGATCCTCCGTGAGTAACGGTAACAACGGAAGTGTTGATTTCGACAGTTTCGGCCAGAACCTAGCCTTCATCAGTCCTGATGAAGGCCAGCCTCTGGCCGAAACTGTCGAAATAAGCACTTCCGTTGTTACTGTTACTCACGGAGGATCTACTTCACTGTTTTCAACGCTACGGACACTACAATATATATATATATATATATATATATATATATATATATATATATATATTCACTCTGACGAAGGCAGGCCCTCCTGCCGAAACGTTAGTAAAACTTGTGTTTCGCACGTTTGTCGACCTGTTTTTCTACCGCATTTTCCACCGGATCCATTGAATTTCACCCCACCATATATATATATATATATATATATATATATATATATATATATATATATATATATATATATATATATATATTGTAGCGAAGACTTGAAGATGGGTTGCGCTCTCTAGCGCCTCCTAGTGGATTGTCCTCTTTGGCTCCTCCCACTCGCGCTCTGAGTCCGTGTTTTGCCTTGACTGTCGCCATGACGCATCGTCGCCGAGGGCCGTCAAATAAACACCTCAACAGCACGCAGATGTCGTGGTCTGGCAGGTGAAGTCCCCAGCGGGCGAGACGGCCGAGGGATCCTTTTAATGACGACAGCCAGCATAGTGCATGATGGTCGGTGACATCAAATGGGCGACCATACAATATTATATATATATATATATATATATATATATATATATATATATATATATATATAACCCGCACCTCCACCAAATTGTGAAGACGTTTATTAGCGGGCACTCGGCGACGATGCATGACAGCGACAGTCGAGGCGGGGCTGACTCTCAGCACGAGGGACGTGCTCTCAGAGCAGAAAACGACCTATTAGAAGCTTAGAATGACAGAGAGCTGAGCTAGTTGGTAAGTATGTATTCATTCTAAATAGGCGGGCCGTACAAACACAGACACAAGAAGTCCGGACACCACAGGTTAGTCGGCGTCAAGTCAGGTTAGTGGGCGTTTGTGGTGTCCTGACTTCAGTTTTGTGTCCGTGTTTGCACGCCCTGTCTTTTTAGAATGGACCCACTAGAACGCGCTCGAGACGACGACCCATTACTGAGTTCGAACACTTCGCTACAATATGTAAATGTATCGTCTCTTGTGCCCGTGCTTCCATGCCTTACGCTTTTCTTAAAGGTGAACATTTGACAGCGTTCTGTCTGGTTGGGAAGAAAATATCATTGAAAAAGTTACACCAACCAACGAATTATAAAAGTAAAAACGCTACGTGAATACCGCACGCAACATCGCAGTGTTCAAGACGCACCTAGACTTCTTCTCTACGTGCCGCGACCGGAACCTGGTGCCCCGGAGCCTTCGCATCAAACCTCTCGTCCACACCAGCGAGGGCCACAGAGTGTTGGCCCAAGCCGAACGCCGATTGGTGATCGCCCGTGTCCACGAATGCAGAGCAACAGTAAGAAGGATGGATCTGGACTTGTTCTTCCTTCGTCGACAACTGGAGCACCGCCTAGGTGGACTCTTTGCTGCTGTGGACTCTTTCGCGAGCTCGGTCGCCTCAAGCGCAGCGGAGGAACAGCGCATCTCCCAGAGTAAGAAGCTCTCAGCTCTGATGCGGCCGAAGCGTTCACCGAGCTCCAAAGCCTCGGAGTTTGTTTGCAACCTCTCGTCCAGGAAGTTGTCGCCACCTGAGGTTAGCGTCCTTGCTAAAGGCCACAGCTTCAATATGTCGGATGGTCGACCTCCCTTGGCGAGGATCGCGGCAGCCGTGGAGGACGGGATCCGTCATCTTGAATCCAGCGTCCGGGAATCAGTGAGGCTGAAAGCGATTGGCATCCTGGCACATGGCCTAATGAAGAAACAGCCGTCCAATCTGTCCCCGGAGGAAAACCGAGCCCTGCGAGAGCTGCGCGAGGACCCCACAATTGTAATCTTGCCTGCGGACAAAGGGAACGCTACTGTCGTCCTTGACCGGCGAGACTACGACCGCAAGGTCCAAGACCACCTTGTTAGTGGCACTTACGGCAAACTTAAGAAGGACCCTACAGCGCAGGTACAGAGAGACCTCAACAAGCTCCTAGGAGACGTATTCGTGAAACACCCTGATGCCAGAGCTCTGCACCTTCGCCTGATGTGCAGAAACGGTAGTGCTCCCGGATTCTACGGGCTTCCCAAGACCCACAAGCCCGGTGTTCCCTTGAGGCCGATTGTGGATTTCACATCTTCGCCACTTCGAGCCCTGTCGAGCTTCTTACACAGGATTCTGGCCCCTCTCGTGGGAAACACGCCGACGCACGTGAGAAACAGCAGCCATTTTGTTGAGATTCTCTCCCCGATACCGATTTGCGAAGATGAGTGCCTCGTGTCATTCGACGTAGTCTCCCTCTTCACAAGCATACCTGTCCAATTAGCAGTGACCACAGTGCGTGAAGTGCTGGAGTGTGACGAAAACCTCGAGGCAAGAACAGGCCTGAGCGTCGACGAGCTGAGCCGCCTTTTGAACTTTTGTCTCAGCAGCACGTACTTCTCCGTCAACGGAGAATACTACAAACAGCTAACTGGTACTGCAATGGGGGCATCTGTGTCTGTAACGGCAGCAAACCTCGTGATGGAGGCAGTGGAGGGAAGAGCACTGCAGACGGCCGGCATCACCCCAAAAATATTTTTGCGGTATGTCGACGACTGTTTCTGTATCCTAAAAACTTCTGCCGTAGACGCCTTCACAGCCCATCTGAACTCTATTGAGCCGGCCATCCAGTTCACCGTGGAACGGGAAAAAAACAACTGCTTGCCATTCCTCGATGTCCTCGTGGAAAGGGTGGGTGGTTTGCTGCAATTCTCGGTATACCGAAAGCCAACCCACACCGGTCGCTACCTCGACGCTGGCTCCAACCACCCTTTCCACCATAAATCAGCGGTGGTATCGTCACTACTCACACGTGCACGGAGGGTTTGTTCGTCGGATGATAAGCGGACGGATGAAGAACGGGAGATCAGATGCGACCTTCTAAAGAACGGCTACTCCAAAGCTTTCATTGAGAGGGTTGCACGCCGCCACGCCCGCCCCCTCAGACCCCTTCAAGAGGATGACTCGTCGCTTCCCAGGCCTGTCCGCGTCTGCATTCCCTACGTTAAGGGTACCAGCGAAGCGCTCACACGCGTTTTGTCGGAGCAGGGCATAAAAGTTGCGCACAAGCCAACTTCCACACTCGGCCGCTTCTTCCCGCGCCCAAAAGACAGACAGCCCAAGGAAAAAGCGCAAGGAGTGATTTATTCTATTCCTTGTGCAGATTGTGGCGCTTCATACGTGGGGGAAACGAAGAACTTCCCAGAAAGGCTGCGACAACACAGAAACGACGTCCGCAATTTCGACAGACAAAGGAGTGCGCTAGCTGAGCATAGCGAGGTGAACGACCACCGCATCGCCTTTGACAACTCCCGCATCGTCGACTTCGAGGCAAATTATCTCAAACGACTTTTTGTGGAGTCCTGGCACATTCAGGCAACACCCGGCAACGTGAACCGGTCTGCAGGTGCGCTGCCGAGTGTGTATTTCAATGGACTACGGCACGTCATTCAAACCAAGCGTGACCCCCCGACCTAAAGAGAGGAAGGCTCTTCCCTTCCTTTTTAAACTCTGTTGCTCTCTGGCCCCCCACAGTCACCCCTGAGGAAGGATCCGAGTTGGATCCGAAACGTCGGGTTTTTTAAAGTAAAAGAAGTTTTTACTTTTATAATTCGTTGGTTGGTGTAACTTTTTCAATGATATTACGCTTTTCTGTAGCACGTCTAATTTTATGCATTGCCCCCACTTGATTGCCCACTAGAGTTAGAAGGGCGCGTCAAGAAAGGAGAGTCGCAGCGAAACCATTGTAAATGAAGCATTTGCAAGCATGAAAAAACAGACAGGAGAAAAGTGTCGAAACGAGTAAAATACGTCTGTAGTTTGCAGGTACAAAAAATAGAAAGTCCAGATGGTCAGTGCGCGTATCTGAATTTGTCAAATGGTCTGCCAATACTAGCTCAACTTTCAGTAAGGAGTTCATTATATTTATGAGTTGCATGATTAGATGGTTGGTTATCAGTATAAGCAGTACCATGTTAAAGATGCACGCATGTTAAATCTATTAATACATGTCCGTGTGTGTAACTTTCGCTCACAACCTCTTTGCGATTCCAGCAAACAGGACATGCATTGAAAACATTGCTGGCTGCATAGGAAAAGCGAGGGAAAGGATGTGCCCTTTTAGGCACCACCACCTACAACGCTCGTAATAATGACGGTGGGTTCCACCTGTACATTGTGAAACGAGTCGCACATGCTCATGCTGACACCTTATTAACACCTGTTGCGCACCGAAGGGACGGGAACACAAAGAAACGACGTGGACGTTTGTGACGTTTTTGTGTTCCTGTCCCTTCAGTGCGTTATAGGTGTTAAGATGGATTACCAACATGCCCAAGCTCACGTTCTTTCATGTTGACACGATCGTCATTTTGTCCGCAGCTATTCGAGTAATGCTCAGGGGCAAGGCCCATGCCGAGTGGAAGGTTGTGGTCAGCGGGGACCGGCGGACAGTGAAGGATGACCAGGTTTTTATCGACGACCGAGCCGTGATATGGGGTAAAGGTGAGTCCGGAATTTCCCTTAATAGGCCGACGTAAGTAATTGCTGCATTAAATAAAGATCAAATGTCACGTCAACGCGCCGGCTAGTTAGTGTGGTGGCCATGTTGATGGACCATTGCGATGCCCATGGCGTTGTTGTGACCGTGGCGCATATCCAAAATCGCTGGTATGTTGTGACTGGCCACCTTGGTGCTGTCAAGAGGTTGCGACGTGCGCGTATAGTCGCAGTGGCTGTTCGTAGATTGTCATGTACTGCTGAATTCATTTCGCTGATCGTGACCATTGCGCAAATGCCGTCGTTCATTCGTTCAAATATTAAACTCGGATATACTTGCGTCTGTGTGCTTCCAAAACGCGCGCAAGTGGACTCAAAAACAAGCCTCTGGCGCTCGCTGTCAGTCGGCAAAAACGACAAAACACCAAAGATGAGGAAACGACGAAAACAAGCGCTCGTTTGTGTCTCTTTCTCATGTTTCCTGTTTTGCCCTGTTCCGCAGTGAGCCATTACCAACTGGCCCAGCGTAGCACACCTCCGACTAATCAAGACCGGGCCAACGACGCTAAGCGCGAACGCATTGCCCGTCGGCGAGTTGGTGACGACACAGCCTCGAAGGAGTTCAACTGGAGTTAGTCGGGAATCCGTTTGGGTGTGGCTTCGCTGGACAACCTTCCACCATCTCCGGCATGCGTTACCAACTGCAGCTTGAATGTGCGGCGGCGATAATCAGGCTCTGTGCGGTCGGACGGCCTCGAGCAAGCGGCGGTGTGTGGGACGTCTGGCGGCTTGTCGCTTAATAAGGGAGTTGTGGTCTTGTTCGCCAGCACCCACGGCTACGCGTACCCGGCCGTACAGTAAAGAAAAAATTACATGATCTCCCACTAAAGGGAAGAATGTGGGGATGCGAAGCAGCGCATGGGTCGTCTTAAAGCTCCGTTCATCACGGAACTTTAAGCGTATGCGTTAACACCTTGCCCGGTGTTATCGCATACTAGCAAGTGGAGCACACCATGAATTCACTGTAGTTGCTGTTGCAGTTACTCGTCCCGAACTCTTGTTGTAGCACGCCACGTGGGTTCATCGCGCGTCTGCAGAATCTCGTTACCCGACGCCATCACATGATTGCCGAGAGAGTGTAACAGGGAGAGGCCACAGCGCCTTACCCAGCCCCTTACAACAGGCCCGAACGCGCTAGCGCTTGCCAGCACACATGGTTTTGCCTGAGTTACGCCAAGCTAGGACAGCATATGCCAGCCCGGGTCCCGAAAGTGCTCCGCACGTATCATTATCAAGGCGGTCGAAGAACAAGAGGAAGAAGACTTCTCTTTGGCGCGAGCGCGCGCTCAATATGTTACAGATGGCTATGCTACGTGGTAGAAAGCGGACGGTGGCCAAGGGACGGACACAGCCCCGAGCAAAAGCTTCTTCGATATCTAAAATAAGTCTCGAGCGAAGGCTGGTGTCGCCACGGGTTTCCTTCATGCGCATAAGTCGCTTTTTTTACGTATGCTATCTGTGACAGTTGAATGATGTTGCTAGGCTATATCGCATACGAAAGAAAACATATGCCTTCACTGGTATTCCATTTTCCCATAGTGGTCTGAATATCTTATAGTGTAGGCCATATGTCGGCAAGCGCGCTCATCAGTCGGCTCAACCAGACTCAGATCGAGACGCGAGTCTAAGTGAATCCTCGTGAGTAATATATTCGTGAATTTGAGCCCGAGTGAGTCCGGTTGAGAAAACTTGTAATCAGTCCAAGTCCGAGTGACACCTAAGCACCAAATATCTTTCTTGAGTGAGTCTGACTGAGCCCCACATTTTTTAGCGGCCTATGGTCCTATCTACCCAACTTCGGCATTACTTTCATCCTTATGTCGGCTCGTATTTTTACTCACGTCTACTGAGATATACTTCAGCACACTAGCGTTCGTACGCCAGCTTCAATATTTTTTCTTCAGAGGCATGTGTTACGGAGGAAGAGTGGAAGTGCATTACCCCCCCCCCTTGCACTCTTCCCCATCCCCCACGCCACGCAAACACTTCCGCAGGAAGTTCTTGATAAAAAAAGTTTCGCAGAACCTACATAGCGTGGGAATCGATGCTACGCGAAACATGTGTGGGATGGTGACTGTGGCGTAATTTTTCACATTGAGCGAAACGTTACGGAATGACGCTATGGAAACATGAAAGCGGTATACGTACACTCGTATGTTGAAGAGTCGCATATCTATTATATAACCAGTTGTTTACAGTCGCGTAACGATGGCGACAGCAACATGGGTGTTACCGACACCAGACGCGGTAAGCTGATATGTAGTGCTTATATTCTTCAATACTCGATAGCGCTAATCCTAACAGGACAAAGAAGGAACACACATGCACAAGACAGGCGCTACTCGCACCTAACCTTCATTCAGGAAAGTTTCCCAAATACGTTACACAGCCGAGTGGCAAGCGCAGGCGCACTGCACGTACGTTACAGTCAGAGTTAGAGTTGTTATGCTTATACTTGTCCGTTATGACGGAGAACGCACGCACGTTTCACGAACCCATGTGGATGTGTTGAAGGGGTTCTTGACGGTTCTTGAACAAGGTCATCAACATCGCGATCAGTCAGCACCAGCAGCTGGATCGGACCTAATCGGATCCGTTCGTGATCGCGGCTATGAGGAGTCTAAGTGTAGTGAAGTGCGAGGTACAGTACTGTTGGTGGAAATCCTGGATGCCTTTTACGATGAAATTATCTATGATGCCTCCTGTCCTGGACATGGCCGCGAGGTCTATTGATGCCCTGTCCACATCCAAGCTGTCTTTCATGCAGTTATAAGGACCAGGCGTTGCTGGGCCTTTATAAATTAATGTTGAAGTCACCGGTAATGATAAGAGGCCTGGTACTCTCGACAGATTTATTGTAGGAAGCACTGGCCCTGGTTTTTGCGTAATCCACGTGGTCCGATAGTAGTTGAGCGTCTTCCAGAGGTGTTCTGTTTTCAGCTTTCTCACTTTCTTTGCGTCCGCCGCGGTGGTATATCGGTTAAGGTGCTCGGCTGCTGACCCGAAGGCCGCGGTTTCGATCCCGGCCGCGGCAGTCACATTTCGATGGAGGCAATATGGTAGATGCCCGTGTGCTGTGCCATCTCTGTACACGTTAAAGAATACCCGATGGTCAAAAGTTCCGGAATCCTTCGCTACGGCGTCTCTAATATCATATCGTGGCTTTTGGGATATAAACCCCGAGCAATTATTATTATTATTATCACTTTCCTTGCGTGTCAATGTGTGTGTTCGCAGCTACTGTGTTGGTTGACACTTTGTATCACCCGCATAACATTAACTCTGGTTTACCGGTATGTGCCACACGTGACTGAGAGAAAGGGTTTCATGTCATGACCAGTGAATCGTGTTCGTCACGCACTGATCCCCTGCTGTGCCAATTTTGGTATCTTACAAGTTATGGAGACGACCAGGAGAGCGCCCAGGCGTAGGCGGATAGATAGATAGATAGATAGATAGATAGATAGATAGATAGATAGATAGATAGATAGATAGATAGATAGATAGATAGATAGATAGATAGATAGATAGATAGATAGATAGATAGATAGATAGATAGATAGATAGATAGATAGATAGATAGATAGATAGATAGATAGATAGATAGAAACGGTCAAAGTGCCTCTGGTTCTCTAAGAAATGCTTCGCATTTAATATCTTGTGTGAGTCCATCTCTCTCAGTAAAAATGACCTTACCGAATTGCAACCAATAACATCTTTTATTTGAAGGTGCGAGATCAATAGGTGCCAAGTACAGCACCAATTATTTGAGATACTACTATTGCGATATCAGTTATATGGATCCGTCTTGGGCACACCTAGGGTGCCTCGATGCCAGCGCCTCCGCTTCCAGGGTGGAGACACCTTTTGACCCAATCCGCGCCACCGTTTCTTCGCGGGGAGCCATATTAGTTCTAAAGTGTCAGGCGGAGTGCAGGGGCTAGCGCGCGGACGGCGCTGCAAACGCGTTTGTGTTTTAAGTTATTAGATAAGTTCTTTCACCGCTATGACGCGCTGTTGTGACCCATTGTGTACTTCTTCACATGCGAAAGGTCAGCGGATGTTTCGCTTCTCTCGTAACCGCGAACGAAGAAAAAAATTGACGGCGCAAGTGAAACGCGACCGCTTGCACCCGACAGACAGCAGTGCAATGATATCCGAGATTAGTTGTTGATTTGTCGCATTGTAGGACCGTGCATTTTGATCGCTGGCCGTGAACATCCTGTTGGACAAATTCATGCACGAATTAAATACTTCTCTCGCTATTTCTTCTCTAGCGAGTTCGGGCTATAGGAGACAGCACCGTCGCCGCGTTCGGCGGCACGTATACAAATGTACGCAGCGACGCTTCGCCGTATGCGGTTTGAGTCGACTGTTGGCGAGTAAAGCGCGTTGACTGCAGCTTAATGGTGATGTATGTGCCCGCCATTGCCACATCAATGCACGCAACCGTCCTAACGTACCTATTAATTGTGAGAGAAGTGCAATCTGCCAATCAACGGAGTACTGGCCTTCAGTCACATACGTGTTTTGCCCTGTGCTCGATGTTTTTTCTTACTTTATTTGCACGTGTTTGTGTTTTGCCTCTACCACAATATAAACTGTGTTGCGCGATTGAGCCACTGAAGTCTTTACTTCTCGCTCTAGCGGCTACAAAGAAAAAGAGACTGTATTTCCGCGTAATTAAATAAAGAAAAGCTTTGTGCACTCTGCTTTTCTGTTTGCATGAATACGCGTATTGCTGTACAAATGCGTGCCTTCAGGTCTTTTTTACCGCTTACCATCCTCTGCAGACGATAGTTCATGCTTTGCGGTATCACAAGGATTTCCAAATCGCCATCACATCACGAGATGGTTTCACTAAAATTCTGCATTCACACATCGACATTTAGTACTTTTTTTGTTTAGGACGATGCCGAATGAACTATGTGACGTGCTTGAACGTGAAAGCGGTACCCATATTGAAATGATTTTGATGAATGGACGATACGATGGTTAGACCTAGCGCCATACCGACACGGGCGTGTACTCACTTATTAGAGTGCACACAACTCTCGTAAGGCGAAATGCTTATGTATATCGTGTAGGCATACGTACAAGCATTTGATAATGTGCTAGCAAAACGGAATAAGCGGTAATCTGAGGACGCGCATGACGTACGCACATATGCGAACACGGTGTGGCTAGCAGACGATGCAAGGAGCCATTCACAGCGAGGTTTCGTCTGCTCGCCGCTAGGTGTCGACTCTGCTCGATCCCTCCGCCAATAGCTGCACAGCATAATCATTGTGAGAAGCTGCCATTACAGAGCTTCTCGTTAGGCCATGCGCAGTCAACAGCCCATAATGCCTGTCCCAAATGAAACCGATTTAAGCTGGAAAAGCCTAGTTATGACAAGTTAATCATAGCTCAGGCTAATTAAGATTAGCCAAGCCAATCAATACTAATCGATACCAATTAATACCGATCGATACTAATCGATACCAATAAGCCTGCTGGATTAAGCCTAGTTAAGCCAGTATATCCCGGTCCAGTTAAACTTGGACAAGCCACAGTCCGATGTTGCAGACGAATTAAACAACTTTTTTGCACAGGTTTTACATCAGAAGAGCCAATACCATCAAATCTCAACTTCTTCAGAATAAACACGTCAATGAATGACCTCATGATTACTCGTGAGGGTGTAGAAGCTGCCATAGATCGCATTCCTGTAAATTCGGCACCTGGACCAGATAACATCTGCGCAAAAATGCTGAAACTAACAAGAGCAGTCATATCACGTATTTTGGTTGCCATTTTCCAACAGTCGGTCGATACGGGATGCGTTCCTGACGCCTGGAGAACTGCGAGCGTGGTTCCCACTTTTTAAATCCGGTGACCCATCCTTAGTCTTTAATTATAGGCCCATTTTCCTAACGAGCATATGTTGTAAATTATTAGAGCACATCATATCATCCACCGTCATGACATTTCTAACAAAACACAACTTCTTTTCCAGTAACCATCATGGTTTCCTTCGTGGTCGTTCTTTTGAAACACAACTATTTGAATTGGTGACTGACCTTCACGAAGCCATTCATGGTGGATTAAAAATTGATGCTATATTCATTGATTTTGCGAAAGCATTTGACAAGGTTCCGCACATCTCCTTAATAATGAAATGAACGAATCTTAATAAAAACAGCAAAACCGTAAAATGGATAAATAATTTTCTAACCAACCGTAGCCAATCAGTCTGTGTGAATGGGCACACATCTTCACTTTCGCTTGTAACGTCTGGTGTTCCCCAGGGATCGGTCCTGGGAGCAATTTTGTTTCTCATTTACATCAACGAGGCGGTGATGCGGGCTAGTTGGTTTGAATCACTAGTAATCATAATTGTAGCGCAAAAAATTGGCCGCGTATCTGCGTGCTTCGCTGCAAATGTCGTGTAAAGACGATAGAAGAGACGCTGTGTGAGATATGGACGCCATCTGCCAATACGTCGGGAAACATGAGTGCTGTGTTGCGTGCTGGTAGTCCCGGCGCAGCAGCAGGCGAAGACCTTTGCAGAGAAACGTCCGCACTCAACGAGTACTCTCCACACACTCTTTTATTTACATGTCGCCTGGGTAAAACAGGAACGCCAGAGCGGCGCCCAGAACCGGCAGCCTGAAGGCCGCCCACAACGCTGCTTTTTCATTTTTTAAATATTTTTTTTCACCTTCTTGGCCTTCTCAAAACTAAAGTTTTTCAACACCAACCCATGGCATTCGTACAGTGCAATACAGAACCGAAACCGAAACACAACAATGAGCTCGTGCGAAGGGCGAGGAGGAAGGCAAATTTCAGCGCAGTCGCATTTGCAGCTTTGTTGAAACAGCGCTCACTAGACGACGACGAAGTAAAAGAAGGCACAGGACAGGCAGCGCCTGTCCTGTGCCTTCTTTTACTTCGTCGTCGTCTAGTGAGCGCTGTTTCAGCAAAGATGAACGCATACACACTCGCTCAAGCTTCCATTCTTATGCATTTTCAGCGCAGCTTAAGAAACTAGGGTCCTTAAAATTACGTATGTATGCATTTTCTATTAAAGGAACACGCCACCTAATACTTACCTAATGATGTTACGCCTCAGATATGCGTAATATTTACTTTTTGATCGATAACGTTCACTAGTATGAACAGCCATACCAGTTCAAGATGGGTGGGCGGTAAGCAAGTGGTTCAACTTTGCCCGGGTGGCTGAATCGAGGGACGTGCCGACAAACAGAAAGACAGACAGAAAGACAGACCAAAATTTAGGCGTTTAGGTTCCCCAAGAAAGACTATCGTCTTTAAAAACCAGACGTAGACACAAGTCAGGAACACATACACAGGACGGGCGCTAGACATCGCCCGTCCTGTGTATGAGTTCCTTACTTGTGTCGACGTCTGGTTCTTTTTGCGCTACAATTATGATTACTAGTACATCAACGACATTGGACATACCTTATCATCTAGAATCAGGTTTTTTGCAGACGACTGCATCATCTACAGACGAATTGATAACGTCCAAGATAATAAGTCATTACAGTCGGATGTCGATAAACTCGCATGTTGGTGTCACCAGTGGCTATTGCAAATTAACGCTTCTAAAACTAAGGCCATGACCTTCACAAGAGCACCTAAATCAGTACTAAGCCATTACAAAATTCAAGGTGTCCCCATTGAAAAAGTATCCACATTTATATATCTCAGAGTAAATTTTTCTTCTGATTTAACTTAGAACGAGCACATTAATATCATAACTAGTAAGACATCCAAAACACTTGGCTTCATTAGACGAAACCTATACTTGGCGAACTCTTCCACCAAATTGTTAGCATACACCACACTTGTCTGTTCAAAGACAGAATATGCACCCATCATCTGGAACCCACATCAATCATATCTGATCGATCAACTAGAATCGATACAAAACAAAGCGGCAAGATTTATCACCAAGAAATATTCGCGCAACTATAGCATTACAGATATCAAACACTCACTTTCATTGCCCTCTCTTCACAAACGCAGACTACTAGCCCTGTTATCACATTTTCATATATTTTATCATAGTAAATCCCAGTTCCGTGAAGCTCACATTAAAACACCTCATCATATTTCCCAGCGTTTCGATCACACACTCAAAGTACAGCCTTTCTTTGCACGCACTAGTACGTGTAAATATTAACCATTACTTCTAGCCATACATCACTGGAACGCACTACCGAGGGACATAGCTTCGATCGCTGATCATGACGCTTTTGTTAATAACTTGAAGATTTTCTTGAATGTATGACTAGCCTATACATGTGGGTATGTGCATGTATGTATATATACAAGTGCTTTCTTTCACTTTTCATTGTACAAATCGATTTTTTCAGCTCAATTTTCATTGTATATTTATTTTTCAGTGTTTAGTTGGAGTGTTCTTTTTATCTCCCGCTCTCTTCAGCATCCTTGATTTTGTAACTTTGTCTTAACATGTTACCAATCTTCTTGCACCCGGCCTTGCTAATAGTAGTATGTTTTATATTGTTTACTATTTTCAGTGTGCATTACCAATGGTCTTATCTGCAACTTTGTCCATATAACTGTCTCAAAAACCCCTATGTAATGCCCGAATGGGCCTTTAGGTTATATGAATAAAACACTTGTCGATGTCAATCAATGTTGACTGATACCAGTTAAGCCAGATTATGCCGGATTAGTGGGGATTATGGCGAATTACGCAAATCGCAGAACCGAATAAGTTGTGTTCAATTGAATTACGCTAATGCCGACCAAGATCAGATGGTCTAGCCATGAGGTAGATTACACCTGACTGGATTCAGTTAATTCGGATTAAGCCGGATTAACCTAATCCGGATGTATCTAATTCGGAACAAGTCAGTGTTGAGTACGTTGCGAATGCCTAGCCAGTTGGATGACTCAGTATGGTCACATTAGCAAATCCTGATTAGCCCGGATTAAGCTAATCTTGAACATGTAAATTTTGAGTAAGTTGAGATGCCTAGCCAGTTGGATGGATCAGTATGGCTGCATTAGGCGAAGCCCGACAAAGCTAATCCGAATTAAGGAAACCCCGAAGTAAGTTGGGAGGACCTACGTAAGTTGGGAGGACTGCCTTAATTTTCCGGAGCAAGGAGTGGGCTTTTGTTCCTGCCCTGCACCCATACTTAGCGATATAGTTTTAGCTTCACTGGACAAACGAATTTCCACGCGCGTAAAAAGCACTAACGTATTCAAAGTGTTTAGATTTGTAGACGATTACTTGGTATTATTTGACCTCAGCACTTCGCGGTTGCCGGGCTCCGTCCGTAGACCCACTTGTATGGTGTCATCTGCGTCGTTTCTTGTACGGCCGTGTTGTACGCGAAGGTCACGTACGGAAGGATGGCGTCTCACGTCTTCTGTTCGACGTCGACGTACATATTCAGCATGTCGGCGATGGTCTTATTTAGACGCTCGATCAGGCCGTTGGTCTGCGGGTGGTACGCGGTGGTCCGGCGGTGGCTTGTTGGGCTGTACCTGAGCATTGCCTGAGTTAGGTCAGCAGTAAACGCTGTACCTCTGTCGGTGATGAGGACCTCTGGGGCGCCATGACGCAGGACGATGTTCTTGACGAAGAACATCGCTACCTCGGCGGCACTGCCTCTGGGCAGGGCCCTTGTCTCGGCGTAGCGAGTGAGGTAGTCAGTAGCTACGACGATCCATTTGTTTCCGGCATTGGACGTCGGGAACGGCCCCAGTAAGTCCATCCCGATTTGCTGAAACGGCCGTCGAGGTGGCTCGATAGGCTGCAGAAGTCCGACTGGCCTTGTCGGCGGTGTCTTGCGTGGCTGACAGTCCCGGCAAGTCTTTATGTACCGAGTGACGTCGGCGGCAAGGCGGGGCCAGTAGTACTTTTCCTGTATTCTTGCGAGCGTGCGAGAAACATCCAGGTGTCCAGACGTCGGGTCGTCGTGCAGAGCCTTCACGACCTCTGGTCGCATTGTCGAGGGCACCACGAGAAGGGAATCGGCTCGAAGCGGCGAGAAGTTCTTAAGGAGAACACCTTTGCGCAAGAAAAACGCCGTCAGTCCCCGCGTGAATACCTTCGGAACAACGGTGGTCGTGCCCTTGAGGTATTCCACAAGACCCCTGAGTTCTGAGTCTGCTCGCTGTCGTTCAGCGAAGTCGTCGGCACTTATGGTTCCCAAGAAGCAGTCATCCTCCTGGTCGTCCTGCGGCGTTGGGTCGACGGGGGCGCGAGACAGGCAGTAAGCGTCGGAGTGTTTTCTTCCGGATTTGTAAACGACGGTTATGTCAAATTCTTGAAGTCGTAGGCTCCACCGTGCGAGGCGAATTGAAGAGTCCTTCAGGTTAGCTAGCCAAGAAAAGGCGTGTTGGTCGCTCACAACTTTGAAGGGCCGGCCGTAGAGGTAGGGGCGAAACTTCAATGTAGCCCAGATGATGGCCAGGCACTCCTTTTCTGTTGTGGAATAGTTGATTTGTGCCTTTGATAGCGACCGGCTAGCATAACTGATGACCCTTTCTAATCCGTCGGTCTTCTGCACAAGGAGGGCGCCGAGTCCTACGCTGCTTGCGTCGGTGTTAATTTCCGTATCGGTGTATTCGTCGAAATGCGCAAGTATCGGAAGCATCTGAAGGCTTCGTTTCAATTCTTGAAATGCTTGAAGCTGCGGCGTTTCCCACTTAAATTCGACGTTGGCCTTCGTGAGTTGCGTCAGTGGCTCCGCGCTCCGTGAAAATGCCTTGACGAAACGTCTGTGAAAACGGCGTACGGCCTTCTTGTCGGTGGGCGTCAGGAAGACAGCGATGGCAGCTGTTTTCCGCGGGTCCGGGAGAACACCATCCTTACTGATCACGTGACCCAAGAACAAGAGCACCTCGTACGCGAAGCGGCACTTTTCAGGCTTCAAGGTGAGTCCGGAGGTCTTGATTGCTTGAAGTACAGCTTCAAGGCGCCGAAGGTGTTCGTCGAAGTTTGAGAAAAACACAACGATGTCGTCCAAGTACACGAGGCACGTCTGCCACTTCAAGGCGGCCAGTACTGTATCCATAACCCGTTGAAAAGTCGCAGGTGCCGAGCAAAGACCAAAAGGCACGACCTTGAACTCAAACAGGCCGTCTGGTGTTATAAAGGCAGTCTTTTCTCAGTCTTTCTCGTCCACTTCTATTTCCCAGTAACCGGTCTTGAGGTTCATCGACGAAAAGTACTTTGCGTTGTGTAATCGATGCAGGGTGTCGTCTATTCGGGGAAGAGGATACACGTCCTTCTTTGTGGCTCTGTTCAGGTGACGACAATCGACGCAAAAACATAGAGTCCCACGCTTCTTCTTCACTTGCACCATCGGGGATGCCCACGGGGTCTTCGACGGCTGGATGATGTCGTCGCGTAGCATTTAGTCGACCTGTTTCTTCACGGCCTCGCGTTCTCGCGTCGAAACTCTGCACGGGCTCTGACGGAAAGGTCTGGCACTTTCCTCTGTTATGATGGGATGTTTTGCCACGGGGGTCTGCCGAATTCTTGACGACGACAAAAAGCAATTCTTGTATTCCAAGAGCAGGGTTTTGAGCTCTTCTTGTTTGTGCTTCGGAAGGCTGGCTTGACGTCGAAAGCTGGTTCCGGAGCTTGATTCGTCGGAGTAGGCTCGGGAGAATCGGTGAGGCCGAAAGCATTGCTGGCTTCTACGATTTCTTCGATGTAGGCGACCATTCTGCCTTTGCTCACGTGCCTGTACTCGTTGCTGGAATTCGTGAGGAATACTGTTGCTTTCCCTGCCCTCAGCCCTGCTACTCCTCTTGCGACACAAATCTTGCGGTTAATCAATTGGTGCTGGTCGCCTTCAACGGCGCCTTCCAGGTCTGCTCATTTCTGAGTGCCGACGAAAATGATGACGCTGGAGCGAGGGGAAATGTGACCTGGTCTTCCAGCACATTCAAGGCGTGCTTTCTTGGCGTAGTGTGCGGTCGGTAGTGCCTTTTCCGTGGACAGTGTTATCGACTTGGACCTTAGGTCGATGATTGCACCATGAAGGCCTAAGAAGTCCACACCAAGGATGGCATCTCTCGAGCAACGCTGCAGGACTACGAAGTTCGCGGGATAAATCAGGTTGTTAATGGTGAGTCTCGCTGTGCAGATTCCCTCCGCCGTTACGAGGTGACCTCCAGCTGTCCGTATTTCGGGGCCTTCCCAGGCTGTCCTAACTTTCTTCAGCTTCGTGGCGAACGGTCCACTGATGACAGAATGATGATGACGACGAGGGCTGTGGTGCTGTGGCCGTCGATAAGAACGTCCAGGTCGCTAGTTCGTCGTCTTGAGTTGCAGTTAGGTCGTGGCTTCGTGTCACGGCTACTTCGGTTTGTTCCGCTGCTTCCACGTTGCGTCGTCAGGTCTACTTCGGTCCGCGAGGTTTTGTCGTCAGGGCTCTGTCTGGTTCGCGTGGTGTCCTGACGCCTTCGTCGTGGCGGCGTCGTCGGCGGCGGAGGGTCTTCGGTATTTCGTCGTACAGCAACCGCACCTCCATCGGTTGCTGCCCTTTGTATTCCGGATGCGGGCTAGGTGACCGGCCCCGGGTTGGGCCAGTGTATGGTCGGCGTTGGGGAGAGGCGTAGCGGCCTGGCGATGGTGATCGCGAAGGTCCTCGGGGGGTTCCCTGCGCTCCTGCCAGATAGTCGGCGATGTCTCGTGGTCGTTCACACTTCTGTGGACGCCGCGCAGTCCCATCTGTCGATACTGGCAGCGGCGGTACGTGCGGATGGCTTCTCCACAGTGGTAGCGGAGTGGACGATGGTCGGGGGCGCGCCAAACGTCGGTCTTCCTCGGCGTGTATCGCTGGCCGGCTGGCGGGTGGTATGACGTCGGTGGTGGCGGCGGAACTGCTGGAGCGGCGCGGCGTCTTGACGTGGGCGAAGAGGGGGGGCGTTGCGTCAAGCTGCAGCAGCATAGCTCTTTGCTTGCAGCTGCGGCGGTGCCGGCTAAGGCCGCCCAGTGACTGTTGGATTTCCTCGCGTACAACGTTCGCAATCGACGTCACTTCGGGCGGTGGAAAAGGTGCTAGCTTTTGCAACTCCTCTCGCACGATGGATCGGATCGTTTCGCGCAAGTCGTCGGAGCCGAGGGCATGAACAGCCGCGCTGTCTTGGAATGCGCGGCGATTGTACTGCCGAGTGCGCATATCGAGCGTCTTCTCGATTGTTGTCGCCTCCTAGAGGAATTCTTGAACGGTCTTGGGTGGGTTCCGCATCAGCCCAGCGGAGAGCTCCTGCTTGACTCCTTGCATGAGAAGGTGAACTTTTTTCTTTTCGGGCATGGTAGGGTCTGCGTGGCGGAACAGCCTGGTCATCTCTTCCGTGAAGAGCGCCACGTTTTCATTCGGCATCAGCACGCGGGTCTCGAGCAGAGCCTCAGCCCTCTCTTTGCGGACGACACTCGTGAATGTGATGAGGAACCTGTCGCGGAAAATGTCCCACGTTGTCATGCTTCGCTCTTAATTTTCGAACCAGGTCCGAGCGGCGTCTTCCAAAGCGAAATAGACATGCCGTAGCTTGTCTTCGCTGGTCCAGGCATTGAAAACGGCGACTCGGTCGTAGGCTTCGAGCCAGCTTTCCGGGTCTTCGAACGATGATCCGCGGAAGGTTGGCGGCTCCTTGGCCGTCTGGAGAAGGATCGGTGCGGGTGGCACAGCGGCTGTCATTGTCGCTGTGGTCGAGGTCAGGGTCTTTGTTTGCCGGGTCTTTTCAGGTAGATGCCCGTGCTCTGGCGGTAGACCTTGTTTCCTGAGGCTTGCTCGCTGCTCGTCCTTGGCGTCGACGTCTTCTTTGCGACTCGCGCTTGGTTCACGGCTTGACGGGGGCGTCTGAAACATGGACGAACAGCACCTCCATCAGATGTCACCTGGTCGTGACGTTGATGAAGACAGCAGCCGGCGTGTTCAAGATGAAACTGTTGATTTGGCCGAACTTGTGTCTGGCAAATGAAAAGTCAAACTACAGCAATACGCGCTGTACACTGATAGCGGCGAACAGGGCGTCGACCGTCGAAAAACTGACAAGCGGTGAAGCGCGTCGGCATTTATACATGTGCCGTCGAATATTCCAGCGTTATCGCTGGTTGTCGCGCGTGCTCTGGAATAAGCTCGAGTGTTCGCCTCTTGCGCGCAATCTTAACAAAACGATCTACAATGATCGCGAAGCTTCTCGAACAATGAGGCGCGGTTTGCGCTGAGCGTTGGTGACAGTCTTTGTGGGCGAAATCCGAATACAGCAAAAGTGATAATAAGAAACGCACGTCGCAGTATCTTCAGGCGTGCACGCGGAAAGGCATTCCATTTCTGTTTCCCGCTGGCATCTCTCTCGCTGCACCAAAAGCTGAAACTACCGAAGCGCTCTCTGTCGGTTCTCGTTAGCGTCGTGATGCAGTACTTCACTTGACCAATCCCAGACGGTGAAACCGCCGTCTGAAACCATGGTCACTATGAAAGGGAGAATGCGTGAGAGATATAAGGCGCGTTTGTGAAGTCGCAGCACAGTGGGTACAGTGCTCGGCGTCTGTCGTCGCGGACCGAGATGTCGTGGGTTTGACTCCCAGGTCATCCGAATTAACGAAACTTGGTCTTCCGGTTTTTCTTTGGCATCTGTTGGTGGGCATTTTACCGAAGTCATCCGTGGCGCAGATTATGTCAGTGAAGCCTTGGTGGATCCAAGCATAAAACACTTTCACATAAAAAATGCTGATACGCACATAACACGTAACGTATCAGCGGGTATATGTCATATCACAGCCTGAAGAGACGAAGCTTTTGTCCAGAAGCACACGTTGTTGGGCTAGTCGGTTCATGTTCATTCAGAAGCCACGGTTGTGGCTATTTCGCACAAAGAAACAACAGGGGCAAACAACAAGTTTGCGCTCCCCTAAACCCTTCCGTTGTTGTTTCTTTGCGCGAAATAGCCACAACCGTGGCTTCTGAATGAAGCTTTTGTCGTAGGTAATGAGGCACGCACCCTTTGGCGTACGCGCTCTTCAACGCGAGCTCTATGTGGGCGTCGCTGCAGTTTCGTGGGGAAACCAGTCTGACGACAAGTTGTGACAGTTCAATGGCTATGTTGCGCTTTGCTATTAGATAGTGCTATTGTGATAACTTGTAGTCTTTTTACGCAAACTCTCTTCTTCTATTTCATTCTTTCGCACCCGTTTTCCCCTTCCCAAGTACAGGGTAGCTAACTGAAGATTTCCTGTGACTAAAACCCTTGTTTTTCCTTCACCTTTCAGTCTCTCTCTGTTGTGTCTCTATGCAGAAAAAAGTGACGGCAGCCTTCCTATACTTCCACGGGGCCAGCATGCGTTCGCATTCCGATTCCAGCTGCCTGAAAGTAGCCTGCCATGCTCGTTCGAATCGCGGCCATGCACAGTGCGCTATTACGTCAAAGTCACAATGGACATCCCGTATGCGTCGCCGCCGCAGGGCATGAAGTACTTCACTATCATCGGCCCACACATCGACTGCATGGAGGAGCAGTATCTCGTGAGCACGTCTCGACTTGCCGCGTGCACTTGTTGATCTGTCCTTCTCGCAGAAACCATTGGTCGGCCAGGACAAGCGAGCAGTGTGCTGCCTCTGCTGCCAGAGGGGCGTGGTGAGCTTGCGTAGCGCCCTCGAACGGTCTGCCTACTGCTGCGGCGAGAGTTTGCGTCTCAAGGCCGACATCGACAACCAGAGCGAGGAAGAAGTGAGGCTCAAGCTCAAGCTGGTTCAGGTAACGTCCTTTCAGTAGTAGTAATTCTACAATCTCTTATGGCGGCAGTTTTTCTTAAGCGCGTATGAGCATTCCTTTGTCAGGCAGGCAAGCTTCACTTAGGCTGCACACTGTAGGCAATATTCCGGAAGAGCAATGAGCACCTGGTAGAAAGAAAACACGGTGGAACCCTCCGTCATAGGTATGACACGGAGGTGAAACATGTCTTCACAGGAGTATAGTTGATTGTTTACTGTACATGCATGTAAGAGAGCTTGCGCAAGGTTTATTGGTGTGTGGAAGCTGTACCATCGTTCAATTATTATTTATTTATTCAGTACTTGCACCGCTATTTGGAGGCATTACAGCAAGGGGGGCTGGGTACATACTTCATTAGATCAACTGTCCTTCAGTTCTACACACAAAGCGTGGTAATGATCGACATTACATTGTACTTCTACAACATTTGGCTGAAGAGCATTGCACTCCCTCGTAGGCCTACAAAAAGAGATGGCTGATCCCTCTGTCATAGCAATCGGTATTACACGAAAGTGAAAGGTGTCGTCACAGAAGTAGGTGATTGTTTATAGTGCACTGGTATTGAAAGCTTGTGCAATGTCTACTGTTGATTGGCACATGTAGCACCGCTTGATGTGGATACATACTTGGTGAAAATTAAGCGCAATGGACGGGACGAAAAAAGGAGCACACAGGACGAAGCGCTTCGTCCCGCGTGCTCCTTCTTTTGTCCCGTCCATTGCGCTTAATTTTCATCAAGTATGCTCCATCACCAACTAGCCCTCACCTCACCTCGAATCTGCTAAAGATGTGGATACACTCACATTGACGCCTAGTGGCACATCCCCGTGCCGACGACTGATGCCCACGATCATGATTTAACCCTTGCGCTAGCTGAAGTTCTTAACATATACGTGGACACCGCATGGTGTGCGCTCCCGAATAATAGGGTAACCTATGCCGGTGTTCATGCATATGCTACCACAGAGCGCTTCAGCAACACGGGAGGCAAAGTTTCATAGCTTGAGCCGCGAACGCGCGCAGCCGTTACACGTCCCGCTGGCGTGTCTCGTTTCCCAAGGCACGACATTCGCACGTCGCCACCATTACCTTTCTCCCACGCCCATGCAGCTGTTTTATTAATCGATGCCATCGTCCTCGAAGCAGTCGGTGGTGAACAAACTCCGTTGGCACATGCGGTAAACTGCACTACTGCGACAACGAGCCGCTGACATGAAGAGAAAGGCAAACAACGTAACTGCGTCTAGGGCGACTTCCCGATGTCTGCGCGGCCAGTGTTTCCCGCTGGTATCGAGACGCTTTAAACATGACCTCTGAGGTTGCGCCCAATCTCGGGGTCATGCTTTAACTGCGTCATCGCCGAATCGTTCCTTATCGGCACTAGTAAGTGTCATAACGGAGTAAGTATACTGACTCTAGAGGAAAAGCTCTTGATAGGGCCCATGGATTGAAACATGTAACCGCATGTACTCCACCAAAACGAACGTTGCTAGATCCTCAGACGCTCGCTATATTTGACGGTAGTAATCAGGTTTGTTGTACAAACCTAAGCCAGCTACGCGCTGTTGGTGCTGTCAGGAAACATTTGCTGTGTTTTGATGCATGAAGCCGTGTGTTAGTGTAGCGTTGTCTGTGCAGTTGGCCCGATTGATAACAGGTGAAATTGCCACGTGTTTGTGCATGGTTTTTACTAGGCACGCCTCACCAATAATGCATAGCGAATAGACTTTCTCTGTTTGCTGGTACGAGAGTCAATCGACGGATTCGCAGCTCGAAGCAAATAGCGTAGGCCGTGGTCGCGCAGTGCTTCGACTTGCAATGACGAGATACCTGTATCGACATTCTTTTTCAGCTCATTGCTGCCGTATTTCAGCGCAGAGAGCCACAAAGCAGAAAAATGTCGATTGCAGCATGCAGCGGCGAATGTGAGTGAGACGTCACCGGAAAGCTTCAATCAGAACTAAAGTTACCCGGCACACGAAGTTTATCGCCGTTAAAAAGACTATAAAAAACTTCGGTTGCTCCTAGTTGGTACATAAGTTTGAGTGCTCGTCTCGTCTCTTCTTTGCTGTCAGTCCTGGTTTGCAGTGAAGTTTTCAGCTTGAAAGAAAAAAGGCTGTCAGATGAAGTCGAGTTGTTGGCACGTGGCCACAGGAAACGCGCATGACGGGACACTATGACAACTGCGATATACACGACGTAAACGAAGCTTCAGGGGATTCAACGCGACGCGTAAACCGGCGCAATCGGCCGGGAGCACACACTCTCGCACTCTCGTGTGTTGATGTTGATATAGTGGTGCCACCCAGTAAACCAACGGTCAAGCGCTCCTTTGTGCACAGAGTAAATTGCATAAATAGCCAGTGTATTCTTTCGTAAATGTATTGAAGATAAACACAGAACAATAGTCTTAGGATTAGTTAGGATTGATATGGCCAGTATTGTGAGAGCTATATACAGCTAATTTTGGCGCGTCTTTAAAGCAATGTGAAGGCAACAATTACAGCGTTCCAAGATTTCAGCTTTATTGGGGTTAGCGGTCTTGCGGCCGAGCGTTTCCTCCATAGTCAGTATATTAACTCTGCGAGCGTCATGACGCATTACTTCACGTCACCGCTCAAAGACGGCGGCACCGCCTAGGCCCGGCAACAGAGAGCGCCATGTGAGAGAGAATGTGTGAGAGAGATAAGGCGCGTTTATGGTGTGTCGTTCTCGGTGGCTTAGTCGTAAGTGCGCCGGGTGCTTATCGTTGCGGCCCGAGAGGTCATGGGCTCGAGTGCCGAGACGGAACTTTTTCTTGTAGTTTTTTTCTTTCTCATCCGTTAGCGTCCATTTTGTCGACGTCATGTCCGTAACGGAAATACATCACTGAAGCCTTGGTGACCCCCGGCATAAAACACTTTCGTGTTAAAACAAGGGGGGCAAAATTCGGCAGATCCCACGTATCATGGGTATCGATGTTATGCGAAGCACGCGCGGGAAGTTTACTGCGGCGTAAATTTTCACATTGAGCGAAACGTTAAGAAATGACGCTACAGAAATGTGCAAATGGTATACGCACACACATATGTTGAATAATCGCATATGTGTTATGTGACCAATTCTTTACAGTTGCGTAACGATGCCAACAGCGACGTGGGCGTTGCCAAAACCACAAGCGGTAAGCTGACATGCAGAGCTTATATTTTCAATATTGGATAGCGCGAATCCGAACAAGAGAAAGAAGGAACACAGCGCGGTTGTTATAGTTGCGTTACAGTTGTTATGCTTATACTTGTCCGTTATAACGGAGAATGCACGCACGTTTCACGAACCCGTGTGCATGTGTGGAAGAGATTCTCTTTGTGTGTGGAAGACAGTTCTTTAACAGGGTCATCATGACCGTGATCAGTGAGCACCAGCAGCTGGTCCCAGACTTGTTATCGGAACCGTTCTTGATCGCGGCAACCAGGATACTAAGTGCAGCGAAGTACGAGGTATAGTACAGCTGATTTAAATCGTGGATGCCTCTTACGAATAAATGATCTATGATGCCTCCTGTCCTGGACGTGGCAGCGAGGTCTTGTAATGTCCTGTACACATGCAAGCCGTCTTTCATGCAGTGGAATAACCAGGCGTTGTTGTGTTGTGATAAATCAATGTTAAAGTTACCGGTAATGATGAGGGGCCTAGCTCTCTCGGCAGAGTAATTGTAGGAAGCATTGACCACGGTTTTTGCGTAATCCACGTGGTCCACGCTGCGGACAACGTGGACGTGTTGATGGTAGTTGAGCGTCTTCCAGGGGTGTTCTGTGTTCAGCTTCCTCACTTTCCTTGCGTCCGCCGCGGTGGCGTAGCGGTTACGTTGCTTGGCTGCTGACCCGAAGGTCGCAGGTTCGATCCCGGCCGAGGCGGTAGCATTTTGATGGAGGCGAAATGTTAATGTCCGTGTACTGTGCGATGCCAGTGCATGTCAAAGAATACCAGATGGCCAAAATTTCCGGAGGCCTCCACTGCGGAGTTTCTCATAATCTTATTGTGGGTTTGGGACGTAAAATCCGAACAATTATTATCATGATCACCTTCCTTGCGTGTCAATGTGCATGTTAGCGCTTACTGTGTTGAGACTCTGTGTCACCTGTGGCACATACCCGCATAACATGAACTCTGGTATGCGGGCATTTGCGCACGTGGCTGAGAGAAAGGGTTTCATGACGTACTCGACAGGTATTTTGCGTTATTCATGTCACGACCAGTGAATCGTGTTCGTCATACACTGATCCTCTACTATGCCAATTTTGGTATATAACAACTTATAGAGACGACCAGGAGAGCGTCTAGACGTAAGCGGCTAGATACATAGATTGATAGATAGATAGATACGTAGATAGAAAACAGCCAAAGTGCCTGAGGTTCGCAAAGAAATGCTTCGCCTTTAAAAGTAAGCATAGCCGTCTATAGTAGAAGAGAAACTTGTGCTAGTTGGTGATTCATCATCGTGAAGGAAAAACAGCGCTAAAAATGGACGAGGACTGAGGAAGAAAGCACGACACAGGCGACGATCAGCGCCTGTGTCGTGTTTTCTTCCTCAGTCCTCGTCCATTTTTCACGCGATAGCGTTAGAGAGCTCGTGTCGTAGAAATTCCGCCGTCGGCGTCGGTGTCGGCACCGTTGGTTGTGAGCGAAAAATCATCTGTGACCGAAAAATCGAGGAAGAAGCAAATAAAATAAACAATAAAATCTTCCGTCTCATTGAGGATCGAACCCGGGCCGTTCGCGTGGCAAGCAGATGTCCTACCACAAAGCCACGATGTTACTTGCAGCTGCTTCGAAAAAAAACACTACAAAAATGCCATGTAGTGGAAGGAGTCTCCTAACGCATTTTATTCGGCAGGTGTCACGACGAAAACGAGCCCATTCGGCGATTTGTAGGCGCATTTGGGAGGCCATCAAACTACGTCGAAAAAGGCCGGGATAGTGCAGCCATTGCCGCTAAAAACACAAACGAACTTTCAAACGAAAATGGACAACTATGTCCATCTAGCGGAAAGCATATCAAGCCAACGCCGGCTTGCGGAGGCGTTGATCAAGCAAACAGCAAACTCTAGATAATGTGCTGCCATCTGTGAGGCATTGTGAGACTCTTCATGGCCTCCGAGATGGCGAGCGCGCGGCGTATATCTTGGAGGCCATGCGACTCTTGCTTTAGATCAAAAACCTGTACCATTCGCGCGCGCGCGCGCGTGTGTGTCTGTGTGCGTGCGTGTGTGTAACAATACACATTAATAAGTATGCACTTATTTGTTGAAGTGGATTTCGCTATCGCGTTCAACTCTTAAAGGCGAAGCTTAAGGGTCCCCCAATTTTTAGCGCTGTTTTTCCTCCACCATAGCCATCCATAGTATAATATAGCAAGGGGTGGGAAAGAGTGAGGTGAGAGGTAAAAGCAGAACTAAGCCTGAACCAACTATGTGCTCACCAGCTCTTCTGTGACCCAGCCTTGCGTGGCTTAGTTAAAGCGGCGCCAATTGTTAATGCGATAGCGTTAAAAAGTTCGTTTCGCAGAAATTCCGGTGTCGGTGTCGGCATGTTTGGTTGGGAGCGAAAAATCAGCGTTGTCCTTAAAGGGGTCATGAAGCACCCCTTGGGCTTGTTGAAAAAAAACACATCCCGCGGTAAGCTGACACGGCTATGAACTGCTGTGCAAAATATTACAGTCGTGCGCGCCGCGTAAGGCCACAAGCGGAGCGCGAAGTTGCCGTTTCCTCAGGCGCCCTCTTTTCAAACAGAGGCCGTTTCTCACTCTCGTCGGTGGGCGAGGCGTCTGCACGTTGACGTCGCGGAGACATAGCATGCTTATTGGCCGATAGCCGGATGAGATGCGCTTCTTGCCACGGGGTGCCGCCACTTGCCCGCGCCGCACTCCTCAGTCTGCTAACTTTCCACGGTAGCCGCGCTCGCGTATGCGAATCACAGCGGGAAAACGATCGCGTTTCATGACGCTCGCTGACGTAACTTCTTACCCCCGTGCCCATAGAGTTAATATACTGACTCTAGAGGAAAAGCTCCCCATAGGGCCCATGCATTGAAACCTATAACCGCATGGGTTCCGCCATGATGGAACAAAGCGATCGTTGCCAGCGTTGCCAGACCCTGAGACGCTCGCTATATTTGACGGTAGTAATCAGTTCTAATCTACCAACCTAAGCCAGCTAGCTACGCGCTGTTCAGAGAACATCAGCTGTGTTTTGATGCGTGAAGCCGTGTGTTAGTGTACGGTTGTCTGTGCAGCTGGTCCGGTTGATAACAGTTAAAATTTCCACCTGTTTGTGCATGGTTTTTACTAGGCACTCCCTACCAAAGTTTCTCCGTTCGCTGGCACAGCTCGAAGTAAAGTCCGTAGTCCGTAGGCCGTGGTCGCGCGCTGATTTGACTTGCAATGGCGAGACACCTGTATCCACATTCTTTTTCAACTCATTGCTGCCGTAGTTCAGCGCAGAGAGCCGTAAAGCAGAAAAATGTCGATTGCAGCATGCAGCGGCGAATGTGAGTGAGACATCTCCCGAAAGCTTCAATCGAAACTAAAGTTACACGGCCCACGAAGCTTTATCGCCGTTAAAAAGTCTAAAAAAATCGCTTGCGACTAGTTCGTAAATAACTTTCAGGGCTTGTCTCATCTCTTCTTTGCCGTCCGTCCTAGTTTGCACTGAAGTTTTCAGCTTGAAAAAAGGGCTGTCACATGAAGTCGAGTGGTATATGCGGCGACAGAAAACGCACACAACGGGACACTATGACAACTACGAGATATACGACGCGAACGAAGTTTGAGGGTCTTTAACACAACGCGCAAACCGGCGCAATCGGCCGCAAGCACACACTCGCATACTCGCGAGTGTTGATATGGTGGTGCCATCTAGTTAATCAGCCTGCAAACGCTCCTTTCCGCGCGCAGTAAATTGCATAAATAGCCGTCGTATTGTTTCGTAGAAGTATTCAAAATAAACACAAAACAATATCCGCAAGTTTTTAATTGTGCAGATGCTTCTTTAGGATTGATATGTGATGGCAAGAATGACAACGTTCCAAGATGTCAGCGTTCTTGTGGTTATAGGTCTCGCGGCCCAGCTTTTCCTCTAGAGTCAGATATTAACTCTATGCCCGTGCCATCTCTCCCTGTTTAGCTTCCAGTGCGCTCGTCGGCACGAGAAAAGAGAGAAAGCGTTGAGAGCGTGCGCCAAACCCCCGTAACTCCGCTCATTCTTGACGGATTCGAGAAATTTTTGCGGCAATCGATTCGGGGGGCAGTAAGCTCCGATACTGAGGTCATTAGATTATTACTAGGAAAAGTGGTTCATGACCCCTTTGAACGAAAATTCTAGACAGATGCACATAAAAAATAAAAGAATGCTTTGGTTCAAGTGGGAATCGAACCCAAGCCTTCCACGTCGCCAGCAGGTGTTCAGCCACAGAGCCATCTCATTGCTTGGAACTGCTTCTGAATTGAAATATCCGACACGAATGTCATGTAATAGCGGAGTCTCCTTAACGCATGTAATGTTGTGTGGCAGAAGTGTAGAATCGCGCCTGGTGCCATAGCATGTGAATTGCACAACGAGTGAAGGGTTTAAAGGCCCACCCGTTACACTCGCTCATGCATATTTAATGATAATCATGAGGGAAAGCTTCAAGAAACTGAGCAGCTGCGTAGTCTCGCGATTTGCCTTACTGCCGCATTGTCGGTACTTCGCTGATTCGCAAAAGTAAGAATTATGTCGTAGCTGGCGCTTCGCAACTGTACTTGCAGGAGACACTGTAGGATAGCTTGAAATACCTGATGTTACGCGTACACACGTTCCTTTCCTTGCGGCATGGTGTCGACGGAGAAGAGAAGCGGCTACTGATTGAAGAGATGCGAACGGAACCCAATTACGCTATAGCGTTCTACTCGTGAGGGAAGTCCAAGCTTCCTCCAAATATTTTTTCCGTTTTGATACGATGCTTCCTAAGTAGCGTTTGCCGAACTCTTCCGACGACGAAATACAGCCCCTGAACTGTCGAACTGTTCGTTCGAACGGGAACTGTTCGAAGCTGTTCGTATTTGCAAGTGGGAAGGCTTGGGTTGATGTGGAATGTTGGTTGAGGTGTTCGGGTTACCGTTGTAGCTTCGGCAGCACCCGAGAAGGCGAAGGCATCGCTGACGGCCACAATTTTCTTTACATACTTTATCGTTGCGCATTTGTTGAGGTGCTTGTACTCGTGGCTAAAGTTTGTCAGTATCCCATTCCAGCAACTTCGCGTGCGACACAAATTTTATGGTGTATCTATAGGTGCCGATCACTCTCGATAAGGACTTCTTTGCAGCTGAAATTTTCGTGCCAACTTCTGCCATCACGCCGGAGCGTGACGGAGTCGTCACTTGATCTTCGAGAACGTTCAAGGAATCGTCACGCAGGTCTGTACCAGCGACGTCGCTTTTTCAGATAATGACGTTATCGAGTTCGTTCTTAAATCGATTACTTCAACGTGTAGTTTTAACAATTCCATGCCAAGGATGACATTTCTCGAGCACTGCTCAAGAATCACGAAGCTCGTAGGATTATTTGGGCTATTAATCGTGACTCTCGCTGTGCAGATTCCAGCCGGGGTTATGCCTCCCGCTGTGCTGATTTCAGCGCCTTCCCAGGTGGTCTTAACTTGCTTCTACTTCGCAGCGAAAGGCCCACTGCTGACGAAGCAGTCGGCGCCGGTCTCAACCAAAGCGATGACACTGTGGGCGTTGATAAGGACTTCGAGGTCACTAGTTCGTCGTCTGGCGTTACGGTTAGGTCGCGGCGTCGGACCATGGCTGCGTCGGCTTCATCCGCTGCTTCTACGTCCCAGCGGCAAGTCTTGTTCCGGTGGTGAAATTCTGTCTACAGGGCTCTGCAGGGCTGGCGTCGTGTTCTGAAGATTTCGTAGGAGCGTCGTCGTCGCTGGCGGAGGATGCTGGGTATTTGGTAGTACAGCAACCGCACCTCCATCGGATGCTGCCCTTAGACTTAGCGGCCTGACGATGGGCGTTGGGGTGCTCGTCCGGGTGTCCACTGCGCTCCATCAAGGGTGTCGGCGGTGTCCGTAGTTGTTCACCTCGCTGTAGACACGGTGCGTTGACGGCGAAACCGCGCAACCCCATCTGTCGGTAATGGCACCGGCGGTAGGTCTGGCTGGCGTCACCGCAGTGGTAGCAGGGCGGGCGGTGCTCAGGGGCGCACCATACATCGGTCTTCCTCGGCATGTAGCACTGGCCGGCAGACAAGCGAGATGGCGTATAAGGTGGCGGCGGGAGCTGGCAACGGAATCGCGGTGGTGCTACGTCTTGGCGCTGCCACGTGGGTGGGTCGCGACGGCGGGCAGCAGACGTAAGCGATGGCTTCAGGTTGAGTCTGCGCTGGCTCAGAAACCCCAACTGACTGCCTAATTTCTTCTCGTACGATTTCTACAATCGAGTCCACTTGAGGCTGTGGTGAAGGTAAGAGTTTGCGCAGCTCCTCTCACCAGATGGCTTGGGCAGTTTCGCGCAGGTAGTTGAAACCAAGGGCTTCACCAATTAATCAGCGATTGTACTGTCGGGTGCGCATTTCTAGAGTTTTCTCGATCGTTGTTGCCTCCGATAGGAATTCCTGGGCGGTCTTGGATTATTCCCACAAACAGCTCCTGCTTTGCACCTCGCATGTAGAAACGAACTTGTTTCTCCTCAGGCATGTCAGCGTCGGCGTGGCCGAAATATCGGGTTATTTCTTCTGTGAACATCATGACGTTTTCATGCGGCAGCTGCATCCGCGTCTCCAGCAAAGCTTTCTTTCCTTGCGTACGCTGCTCGTGAAGGCGTCCAAGAATGCGCTGCGAAACAAATCTCAGGTTTGAAGTGTGGACTCACGATTCTCGTACCAGGACTTGGCTGCGTCTTCCAACTAGAAATAAACGCTTCAATTGTTGATGGCAACACAGTCATGCATTTCCAGCCAATTTTCCGGGTCTTCAAAAGATGATCCGCGGAAGACTGGCGGCTCCCTTGGTTGCTGCAGCAGTATAGGGGTAGATGCCATGACTGCTGCTATAGTCGACGATGTGGTGGTTGTGGTCTTCTTGGTCTTGTCAGGTAAAGGCGCGTATTATGGTGGCATTTCTTCTTGCCTGCGTTAGCCCGTTGACCCGGGATGGCTTTGACGTCGTCTTTACGGCCAGGGTTCGTTTCACGGCTTTTCTTGGGTGTGTGGAATATGAACGAACCAACGCCTCCACCAGATGTCACGTGGTGGTGACGGTGAACAAAGCAATCACAGCGGATAAAAATGAAACTCTTTATTGGGCGAACTTGCGCCCATAAAAAGAATGACAATCAAAGTTCAACGCTATCGGCCCAGACGGTCTTCGGTCGTCGAATAATCTGATCAGCGTTAAGCTGCGTCTGTATCTATAGATATGACATCAAGCATTCTACGCTTATCATTGATAAATGCGCAAGTTCTAAAATAAACTCTGCATTTTGCGTTGCGCGCTCAAGTTTACGAGAACAATCTACATTAATCGGGAATGTTCGACGTTCTGGTGACGTGCGCGCATGACAGTAGCCGCACCTGTAACGGTTCAGATTATATGAATACATATTGTAACGAAGAGTAAGTACTCCGAGAACTAGGATCCAGGGTTGTAGAGGAAACGTTACCCAGCACGGCTCCACCAAATATAAAGGAGATTTATTGGGCGTAGAACTGATAATTTGTCGCGTAATGCACCGAGCACAGTCCGCTAGCGCGATGCTCTGCTCCACCATCGAAGCTGCTGCTTCTGCGCCGGAGTACTTCCTCTTCATTACAATGCTCTACGCTGCGTTACGATCAGCTCGACGTTGAATAAATCTTCTTTATATTATATATATATATAAATGACGAAGAGCGGCGACGGGCTCGGGAATTGGCACGAAGAAGAATGAGAAAGATGAAGCGGGGCAGACTAAGAGCAGCCGGCCCAGCCTGGGGATATTCTCTCTTGACTGGCGCAGTCGACGAGAGACATGGCACAGTCGACAGGCTTTTATCCGACATCCCTTAGAGTTGCAGGAAACTGCTTGATGCTGAGCTCTCCTACAGTCTCTCCACAGGAATCCGTCACCACGCGGTTCGGATGCTTTCGGTGCGCGCGCTTTGGGCATGGATACAAGTATTGCCCACAAGCACAGTTGTGGTCCGCGTCGACGGCATCCGTGATTTCTGGGCACTCATGAATACTAGAGCCCAGCGAACGGCGCTGCTTCGACGTCACGCCCCAGACACCCTGCAGCATTGGACAGAGCCGCCCCTACGCGGCCTCGGCAGCAGCGCATTCCCTGTAGGTGTGGGGGACCTGCGGCTACTCAACGAAGCCGGGAGCAAGTTACTTGCCGCTGTTTCCGTCTCCAAAGACTAACCCGCTGGAATAATTCTGGGAGTGGACTACATCATGTCAACTCGACTGCAGCTCACCATAGATGGCGATGGCATCAATCTCCGTTCTTCGAATGAAAGTTCCCAAGGTGAGCCAGCAACGCTTGACACAATCTCAGCCGTACTCTAAAGGCTCAAATCACTTTTAAATGCGAAACATTTCTTTGCAAACCTCAGGCACTTTGGCCGTTTCTATCTATCTATCTATCTATTTATCTATCTATCTATCTATCTATCTATCTATCTATCTAGCCGCTTACGTCTAGGCGCTCTCCTGGTCGTCTCTATAAGTTGTTATATACCGAAATTGGCATAGCAGAGGATCAGTGTATGACGAACACGATTCACTGGTCGTGACATGAATAACGCAAATTACCTGTCGAGTACGTCATGAAACCTTTTCTCTCAGTCACGTGCGGCAAATACCCGCATACCAGAGTTCATGTTATCCGGGTATGTGCCAAAGGTGATACAGAGTCTCAATCAAAACAGTAAGCGCGAACATGCACATCGACACGCAAGGAAGGTGATTATGATAATAATTGTTCGGATTTTACGTCCCAAACCCACAATAAGATTATGAGAAACGCCGCAGTGGAGGCCTCCGGAAATTTTGGCCATCTGGTATTCTTTGACATGCACTGGCATCGCACAGTACACGGACATTAACATTTCGCCTCCATCAAAATGCTACCGCCTCGGCCGGGATCGAACCTGCGACCTTCGGGTCAGCAGCCGAGCACCGTAACCGCTACGCCACGGCGGCGGACGCAAGGAAAGTGAGGAAGCTGAACACAGAACACCCGTGGAAGACGCTCAACTACCATCAACACGTCCACGTTGTCCGCAGCGTGGACCACGTGGAGTACGCGAAAACCGTGGTCAGTGCTTCCTACAATTACTCTGCCGAGAGAGCTAGGCCCTTCATCATTACCGGTAACTTTAACATTGATTTATCACAACCCAACAATGCCTGGTTATTCCACTGCATGAAAGACGGCTTGCATGTGTACAGGGCATTACAAGATCTCGCTGCCACGTCCAGGACAGGAGGCATCATAGATCATTTATTCGTAAGAGGCATCCACGATTTAAATCAGCTGTACTATCCCTACTGAAAATTCCTATATATACATGACCCATACATATGATGTTATTGGATACAGGTCGTATAGGGGATACGGCTTTATAGGTGATACAGGTTTATAGGTGATGTAGGTTGTATAGGTGATATAGGTCGTATAGGTGATTATATAGGCGTTACAGGTGATATGGGTAACATGGGCCGAATCTGCGATTTGGGTCACAAATGACGGGCAGCAAAGGAACATATTGATAAAGACATGCCAGTTTATGAAACGTGTAATAAAAGCAAATATATACAGCAATTCAAGCTGTAATGATATCTCGCAGCAGTCTAATTATAAGAATATAAGAATTCACTGTTGCACTTACATATATACTTGAAGAAAAACGATCAGGCAAGAATATTTGGTAACTGAATATTTATTTAAATGTTTAAGCATCTCCGCAATAAAACGGCACCATACACGCACATGCACAGTGATGCAGATGCTGTGATTTCTTCATTGTGTAAGCTGCAGCGGATCTTCGGTGTTCTGTAAAGTGTTCAAGTCAAAATGGAAAAACAGATCTGTTAACATCTATATTTATTTTTACGAAAACTCCAATCGGGACGAATGCCATCACTTAGTTGGCGTAGCGCCTGTTTCCCAATAACCAGGGCAAGGCCTGCCTGTAAGAAATACAAAAAAGAAAGAAAATCTTGTCATAAAAAATAAACTAGCTAGAAGAGGGCGGTTTAATAATGTAAACCACAATAGGTACGTAGTTGCATACTGATACAACATCCAACGCACAATACTTTTTTTCAGTTTTCATGACTTTCGAGTAGAACGTACGAATGCAGTGAAAATGATAAACTTACCTTCAAAGATAATCGACAGAGGCGCGTTGTTTGGAGATCCAGCAAATACAGAAAATGTTGATGGCACATCATGGTGACGGTATCTGTCTCTGCAGCTTTGCAGAAGGGAAGCTGCGATGGAGTCTTGCATGTAAGCTGAGGTGTCCATTTTTCCGCAGGAAAGTTGCGATGCTGGGTCTGGTGAACAACCGTTCCGCCGAAACAAACTTCCATGTACGGCCACAATTGCAGCACATGAGCGAAGTATGTTCTTCACTGTTTCGCTGATAGCCTGTGCACATCGCGGTACTCGATGTCCACGAAATCAGAGCAAGAGAGATCGCAAGTGACGAACACGATCCGCACTTGTGACGCTGGTGAGCAATTCTGAAGGAGAAAGTGCGGCGCGGAGGGATACACAACAAGAACTAAAGTGACCGTCAGAAATTTACACTGGTGTAACTGCCAATAAATTCTGCGAAGGTTATTTGTGAACTATTAAGTTTTCATGGCGCAATATTAGCACCCTATAAAATACAAACTGATCTTTTCTCGCGTTATTTTCTTGATCGCAACAGTAGACGGGCCTCCTTGCACCTGTGCAGCGAAAGTTTGCGACATGCGTTCTCAAAATTCTTCGCCCCTCATGGTCTCGCCACGTGCAAAGACTACCGCCCCGCCACTTACCAGACAGGGGAGTTTCGGAACAAAAGGGCGCGCCTTTTTCCCCCCACGGGGGAGAGCAGCTTAAAAAATGCACGGCCGTTGAAAGACGCGATCGCCGAATCCGCATTCTTTTCGCGTAAGCCGGCTACCACGACGTGTGTTATCCCCATTTTTATCGTACTTCTCATGAATAAATAGTAATAAAATAATAATAATAAAGACACTGCTTGTCAAAGCATTGAATACACATTCCGATAAACATTGAATCAAGCGTATTTTTTGCTAATTTTGGAAGGCAGCATTTTAGCGCATCATTCAAGCAAATGCACGTGCGTGTCGCACTTGACCGCGACACGATCCGTCTACGCAGTTCAGAAACACGTGCGCCGCACAGTCAGTGCCTGAAGAAAGCATATGCTTGCATGCAGTTTTATGTAATACAATGCTGCTCCACTGAGTGTTGTAACTGTATCCTCAAGTTTGGTTTATGCCTAATTCAGGACCCTTATTAACGAACGTGTCTTACAGAAAAATTGAAAAATATGCGTAAGAGAAAACTACACACACACACACACACACACACACACACACACACACACACACACACACACAATAAGTTTTGTGAATTCTACCCCAGAGGCTAATGTAGGTGTCAACATCCCTCATTGAGAGCGCTCAATACTAGGTCAATTAAATGTGTAGTGACCGTGGGTCAATTAAAACTTTCTTAATGTATGTCAATTAAAAATAAAATGAGTGAGAGTCAACTGAATATTTCAAACCTAATGCCAATTCAATGTTTATTGAGGGCACTCATTAGAAGCTGCCGTTTAATTGACCAGCTATTGAGTCAAAAAGGCCTCGGTTCGGGGTCAATTGACACGCAAAGTGCATTTTTGTAAGGGGTGCGCGTGCAAAAAGATGTTGTAAGAGGTGTAGATCAAAGGGGATGATTATGTGCTGCACTGCCACTTGTCAAGATTTTAAAAAAAAGCCAGCTGGTTCGAGAGCTAGATTGAGATGAAAGGGAATTTGAAAAATAACATTGAGAATTAAGTGCTGTCCTGCCACTTATAAAGATAAAAAGGCGAACTATTGATCAGGAAGAGATTGTGAGAGGTTTGAATGAGAGCGGATGAAAGAAAACAACTCGTGCTGCTACGCTTCTGGTGCTCACTGATCACGGTCATGATGACCCTGTTAAAGAACTGTTTTCCACACACAAAGAGAATCTCTTCCACACATGCACATGGGTTCGTGAAACGTGCGTGCATTCTCCGTTATAACAGACAAGTATAAGCATAACAAGTGTAATGCAACTATAACAACCGCGCTGTGTTCCTTCTTTCTCTTGTTCGGATTCGCGCTATCCAATATTGAAAATATAAGTTCTGCATGTCAGCTTACCGCTTGTGGTTTTGGCAACGCCCACGTTGCTGTTGGCATCGTTACGCAACTGTAAAGAATTGGTCACATAACACATATGCGATTATTCAACATATGTGTGTGCGTATACCATTTGCACATTTCTGTAGCGTCATTTCGTGACGTTCGCTCAATGTGAAAATTTACGTCGCAGTAAACTTCCCGCGCGTGCTTCGCATAACATCGATTCCCATGATACGTGGGATCTGCCGAATTTTCGCTGATAGTACTGCGCAGCTTCCCGGCACTAGCGTACTTGAAAATGGTGGTGTCTGTGCCGTTACGGCGACATGCACAAAGACAGCGGGCGGTTATTGCCAAACAAATACAAGAAATGCTAGTCGCTAATGTGATCAGGTCGTCTTCTAGTTTGTATCGTTTGTTGTCGTCGGCGCATCTCGACAGTCCGAGCGTAACGGGAAGAATGATGATAAGTTTATTGCACCACGCCTTATATACATGCGCGGATCAGGAGAGCGAAACACAAAGATCACGTGACTGATCGACACGTGTAGCGATATCATCCGATACATCCTCTTTCGTTTGAGAAAACAAAAATAGAACAGTTAAGTTCTTAATAGAAGATTAGCAAATATGACAGTCCACTGTAGAGGCAATGTTCACTGCACGTCACCCAGAAGCTTATTACGACACCTGCACAAAGTTTCTGTCATAGGTCAACCGTTGTGGTGACCGCCTTCGTCTTGTTGACCTTCTCAAAGTTGTGGTGGTGCTTGCAGCATTGGGTGCATGTAGGGAACCCGGTCCCCTTATGCCATCTGCAGCTTGTTCGCCGAAGTCCTCACTGCTGGTGGAACCCGTTCGCCTTCGGAAGCTTTCACCGGTCGGAAGTAGGTGTTGCCGGTTGCGGCGGAGCACTCTTCCTTCCTCTGTGACTACGTGGTACGACCTGGGAGTGTTGCAGGGCTCGAGAACTTGTGCTTTGTTAGCCCATGACCTTGTCTTAACTCGAACGGTGTCGCCTGTGTTCAGTGGCGCTAGTGTTCTCCTTGGGGCGTTGCTCTGGCGATGCTTTCGGACCATAAGTTCTGGAACGGCCCGGGCATCCGGCAGCGTCGTTCGCAGTCGTTTTCCTTGTAACACCTCGGCAGGTGACGGGGCGCCCTCCATTGGTGTCGTCCTGTAAGCGAGTAATCCGAGCCAAAAGTCTTGTTTCGAGTCCGTTGATTTTTTTAGAATCCTCTTAACAACCTGCACACCCTTTTGCGCGAGTCCATTGACTGTGGGTATCTCGGGCTTGAAGTAACGTGTCTAAAATCATACCGCTGAGAGAACGCCGCGAAGTCATTACTTGTGAACTGGGGCCTATTATCGGTACAAAGTTCAACTGGTATGCCGTACCTGGCGAAGATTGCACTCGCTGCTTCTATGACGGTTCTCGAAGATGTGTCTTTAAGCAACTCCACCTCGGGAAAGTTTGAGAGCGCGTCATAAAAGCACAAGTATGCCCTACCACCATATTCGAAAAGGTCAGCCCCTACTCGGTACCAAGGCTGGGGTGGCGCTGGGCGCATCTTCAGGGGCTCTGTCGGCTGTTTATATGCGTATTTCCTGCATGATGCGCATTTATGGCACACCGCTTCGATATCTTGGTTCAATCCAGGCCAAAAAACAAGCTCTCTTGCCCTCGCTTTGCATTTGTTCACGCCTAAGTGGCCTTGGTGAATGCGATCTAGCATTTCCCGCCTCATGGTAGCGGGTATTGCCACCTTACAGCCTTTCAAAAGTACGCCTTTAACTTGAGATAGTTCTGCTTGAAATGGCTTCCATTGGCCTTTGATATGCTCCCCGGACTCTAGGCTCTTCAGAACATCCTTAAGCTGTTCGTCCCTCTCTGTTTCTGCTGCCAACCGCTTCCATGTTCGGTCGCTCACTAAAGAAGACACCACACTTACCGCGTGGACTTCTACGTCATCGCTTTCGGTTCCGTCCGCTTGTCTGCTTGTGGCTCTCGAGAGCATGTCGGCAAGGACAAGCTGCTTCCCTGAAATGAATTGCAAGTCAAGGTCATAACGAAGCAGACGCAGGAAAAAACGCTGAAGTCTTGGCGGCATATCGCCTATTGGTTTTCGAGCAATAGTGATCAAGGGCCGATGATCGGTCTCTGCTATGACTTGGCGGCCGTAAATGAAGTGATGAAATCTTTCGCAGCCGTACAGCAGAGCTAACGTTTCTTTTTCAATTTGTGAATAACGTTGCTCTGTTTCGCTGAGCGCTCGTGACGCGTACGCGACCGGCCTCCACGTATCATTGTGGTATTGCAACAAGGCTGATCCAACCCCATTTCGCGACGCGTCGCACGACACTTTAGTTCTTAGCTGAGGATCAAAGATAGATAGCAAAGGTTCTTTGCTCAAACTGTCGCATAACTGCTTCCATTCTTGATCGTGGTTACTTGTCCATTCGAAAATGCGGTTCTTTTTGATCAGGCCCCTCAGTAGCGTTGTTCTTTCAGCGAGTGACGCCAAGAACTTGCCAAAGTAGTTGGCGACGCCAAGCATTCTTTGCACCGCAAGCCTGTCCACCGGCGTTGGCATCTGTAGCATGCAATTTATCAAGGATGGGCTTGGTCTGATGCCGTTTTTGTCAATCACGTCCCCGAGAAATTCTATCTTTTCGACCGCAATTGCGCACTTTTCTGGGTTGAATGTTAGACCGGCACGTTCGGCTGCTCGTAGCACCGACCTAAGGCGCTCATTATGTTCTTCTATAGACGCACCCCAGATAAGGACGTCGTCCACGTACACTCTTACTCCCGGAAGCCCTTCAAAAATTTCATTCAAGGTCCTGTGGAAGACCTCTGACGCAGATGCTATACCAAAGGGCAAGCGCATAAACCGGTAGCGGCCGAATGGTGTTGTGAAGGTACAAATTCGGGAGGTTTCGTCATCTAGAGGGATCTGGTGAAATCCCGAGTTTGCATCCAGCCGCGAGAAAACTGTCGCCCCGGCGAGATCTGCTTCAATGTCTTCCCTGCGAGGCATTATGTAATGTTCTCGTTTTATGCACTCATTTATGTTTCGTGGATCAATGCACACTCGGATTTTTCCGTCCTTCTTTCGAACAATAACGATAGGACTCACCCAGTCTGTTGGCTCGGTCACTTTCGTGATAATTCCTGCCCGCTGCATGCGGTCCAATTCCATCTTGAGGGGTTCTTGTAAGGCCACTGGAACACGCCGTGTGGCCTGGACAACGGGTACGGCGCCGTCACGTAACACCATCTTGTATACTCGTTGCACGCACCCGGTTCCGGTGAACAAGTGGCGAAATTCGTCCACGATGCCTTCTTGGCTGCTCTCGGATACGCTGTAAACACGCGGCACGAGTCCCATGAGTTGGCATGCTTGAAGTCCGAGGATCGCTTGGCGCCCCTTCCGGACGACGAAAAAATCTAGCACTGAGGTTGTGTCATTGAGCGCCACCTCGGTACGTATGACGCCGACGTGCTGAATTGCACTTCCTCCGTATGAGCGTAACACGGCGCTACTTGGCTTCAGCGGTGGTTTAGGGCGCATCTTGAGGTAGCACCCCCAAGGCAGCAGATTTGCTTGTGCTCCCGTGTCGACTTTTAGGTCCACTGGCACGTTCTCAACTTGAGCTTCCACCGTCCAGTCGCGCTGACTTTTGCCTCGATTTGAAACGTCCAAAATGTCAAAGTTGTCTTCGGAGTCTAGGAGCTCGTGAACTTCCGTGGATGCCTTGCAGCATATGGCGAAATGGTTGCGCCTGTGGCACTTCCTGCACTTCATGCCGAAGGCTGGACATCTTCGTGGTGCATGCTCGCGCCCACATCTCAGACACTTCGAAAAGGCGTGTTCTCGTGGGAAACTTTTGCTATTAGGAGCCACGCCCACCGGATCTACTTGCTTCTGTTCGCGCGCCCAGATTTCTTCGTGCGCTGCTGCTGCTTCCGCAGCTTTACATGCCAGCTCTGCCTTTTGCAGAGTCAAATTATTATCTCTTAACAGCTTTTCTCGAAGGTTGCTGTCTGTGGTGCCGTATACGATTTGGTCTCTGATCATCGACTCCTTAAGGCTGCCGAAGTTACACGCCGCTGCCTGAGTCTTCAAGTCCCTTACAAAATGCTCGAAGGGTTCTCCCGGCGTCTGGATCCTTGAGCGAAATACATAACGTTCGTGCACTTCGTTAGTCTGTCCGGCAAAATATGCATCGAACTTCTTCACGACGGTTTTGTAGTCTCTGCTGTCCTCGTCTTGCTGGTATTCGAACGTGTTAAAGATCTCAATGGCTTCCTCACCTGCGATACTTAAAAGGAGTGCAGTCTTTGTCGCTTCCGTTCGAGGCTTGCCACTGGTCTCCGACGCTGTCAAGAAGAACTCGAAGCGCTGCTTGAAGCCCTGCCAGTTCTTGCTGATATCACCATTAGTACGTAGCGGTGGCGGTGGCTTCACAAAATCCATGTTGTACGTGTTTAGGCCCTTGCTTCACTTCTGACACCATGTATCGTTTGTTGTCGTCGGCGCATCTCGACAGTCCGAGCGTAACAGGAAGAATGATGATAAGTTTATTGCACCCCGCCTTATATACATGCGCGGATCAGGAGAGCGAAACACAAAGATCACGTGACTGATCGACACGTGTAGCGATATCATCCGATACATAGTTCATGGGCTTCGCCTGTCGTTTTATTCCGGAAAAAGAACGACAGTCTACGATTTTGTGTGAAGCAGAGGGAGCTAAGTAAACGGACCATACCCGACTGATACCCGCTTCTGCGTATTGACGACGCTTTTGATAAGATGCGAAATTCAAGATCTTTTTCATCTCTTCATTTGAAAGCGGGGTATTGGCAAATCATCATCGCCGAAGTGGATAAGCGCAAAACGGCTTTCCGTAGGCCTTCTGGCTTGTACGAGTTTAATCGTATGCCTTTCGGGCTGCGAACAGCCCAAAGTACGTTCCAGCCGGCCATAAATACAGTACTGGGTTCACTGAAAGACCAAGTCTGCGTTGTGTACCTTGAGGAAATCCTTGTTATCGGTGTAACAAAAGAAGAAAAACGTCTGCGACATCTCGACAAAGTTCTGAAGAGGTTGCATGACGTCGGATTTCGCCTTAACCGGGAAAATTGTCAGTCTTGCTTGAAGACAATATCCTATTGTCGGTTGTACCATGTCTCAGTACGGCGTACAGCCCCTTCCTGAAAGAATTCGAGCTCTAACCAACTATACCGTGCAAACCTGTATGAAACAGCTGCGGGTATTCCTCGGGATCGCGTCATACATGCGCAATTTAGTCCCGAACTTTGCGTCAACGGTTTCACCGCTCCCGACGCCTTCCAAACCCTATAGCATCAGTTAACACGTACCTTGTTCTTACCACTTCAATGAAGAGTGGACGACAGAGGTACACACCGATGCAAGTCCGGTCGGTATAGAGCCGTTCTGATGCAGCGTGTGGGGATCGCGGATAAGAACCCTCGCCCTCGTCCGCCCCGGCGGTGACAAGGCACAGCAGCGAGGGCCACTGCGCATCCGTGAGGATGAGGACATGCTTCATAAACAGGCACGGCGAGCGGCCAGGGGGGAGTCGCCGGCGAACTGCCGTGAGGTGCGCGTGTGTGCGCGGCGTGCGGTCCGCCGAGGCCAAGGTTGGGTTAGCGGGACCGATGCGGAAGTGTTCGTGAAAGTTGCTTTTATGCGTATTGTCATTTTGTTGCCCTAACAGTTTTGAAGCTTTAGTAATAAATGTTCTTTTGAGTTACGACGACGAGCGGCCCAAATTCATTGGAGTGGACGGGGAACCCACACAAGCGTGACCCGCATAGAAGTGAGCACGTCGTTGCCTACGCCAGCCGCAAACTGTCTGACGCAGAGCGTCATTACCACAACGAACTAGAGTGCCTGGCTGTCGTCTGGAACATAGACGAGAAGTTCCGTCACTACCTGTTTGGTCGAAGATTCACGGTTGTAACGGATAACTCCACTGCGGTGTGGATGTTCGCAAAGCAGCACCTGAAACACAAGTACACGAGGCGGATTGTTCTGCTGCAAGATTACATTTACAACATCTTAAAATGAAGAAGAAACGCTATTAATTTTACGGGTCTGTGCCACTGAAATTGGGCAAATCCCACTACTCACCACTGATGCACTAAAAATGAAGAAAACTGGCTACGGTCCAAAAGCTGCAGCAGAACGTGTTGTTGGGCGAGTTGGTGCTTGCTGAATGACATAATGCAGCGCTAAAAATACACACACCACAAAGTAAAGAACACAAAGCGACGGGACGGGCGCTACTCACAACTTTAATGAAGACTACAAGATTGTGGCACATATATACACATCCCAACGCGCAAACGCAACGTCACAAACCATAGGGGGCGTATCATATCACAATCTTGTAGTCTTCATTAAAGTTGTGAGTAGCGCCTGTCGCGTCGGTTTGTGTTCCTTACTTTGTGGTATGTGTGTTTTTAGCGCTGCATTATGTCACTCGTCCAAAAGCTGTTGAACTCATAGGACACAAGATAAAGAAGAAGACTGCGGAAACCGAAGGCGCAGTCTTCGGTTCCCACATAATATCCTTGCTTTCATTCGCGTAGAACGCAGTTGTCTCGTCTTCCTCGATATCCCGATTAGGAAGCTTCCTCGATATCCCGATTAGGAAGCCACCCGACGTGAACGTCAGTGTGAAGTGACGCGGGAATGGGCTAACGCACGGCAATGGCCCGTAAGGGATTAGTGGACAGATGGTGAATGTGTCGATTGACGTTTAGACAACTGTAGTTTGTATTCCCCGAAACATTCCTGATCACGTTGCCATTGACGTGCATCTTAAGTGATGGCTTCTTTACAAAACTATGTATAAAAGCTGTGTGGTCAAGATGCAACTATACTACAACCTCGAATCTTGACAAAGAGTGTTGAATAAAGAGCAGTGATAGAACATATCTGGAAGACTTGCGAAACATAGAAATGCGATAGCCTGACGAAGGGAAGGCCACCAGCTTCGCTGTTTCATCAGTGTCCGTGAAGCGGAGCTGGCTGAATTTTTTTTATTACCTTCGAGTGGGAGGAACGGAAACTGAAGAGGCGCTTCCTAGACCGAGGGGCGTACTTCTAACATGTATAATCAGCTGAAAAAATTTCACCATCTCCCACTAGAGGGAACCATGTGGGGATCCGAAGGAGCGGAGCGCATGGGTCGAGATGCACCTTGCCCGATGCTAACGCGTCCTTGCATATTGCCGCGAGTCTTATATTTCATGAGTTGAAGCTTCTCCCACAAAGACTGTGGGCAACGCGCTGCGCAGGCCTCGTCGTGATGTGTAGGAAGCTTCGCGATTGTTTTGGAACAATCTGTTAAGATTGCGCGCCGCACGAGAACGTTCCAGCTTTGTCGAGAGATAACGCCGCCAACAGCGATATCGCTGGAAAGTTCGATAGCGCCTGTATAAAAGCCGATGCGCTTGACTGCTTGTCAGTTGATCGACGGTCGACGCTCTGTTCGCCGCTATCAGCGTATTGCTGTAGTTTGACTTTCAGTTTCCCGGCCACAAGTTCGGCCAAATAAACAGTTTCATCTCGGACGTGCTGACTGCTGTCTTCGTCGACGTCACGACCACGTGGCAATATGGAGCACATCATGAATTCACTGTAGTTGCTGTTGCTGTTGCTCGTCCCGAACTCTTGTTGGAGCACGCCACGCGGGTTTATCGCGCGTATGCAGAATCCCCTTCCCCAACGCCATCACGTGACTGCTGAGAGAGTGTAAAGGGGAGAGACCACAGCGTCTTACCCAGCCCCTTACACAGGCCCGAACGCGCTCTCGTGGCAGCGCATTCTTACTACGATATAACGCGTTGGTTCATCGCGCGTCTGCAGAATCTCGTTCGCCGACGCCATCACATGATTGCTGAGAGAGTGTAAGGGGGGAGAGACCACAGCGTACCCAGCCCCGTACACAGGTCCGAACGTGCTAGCGCGTGCCAGCACACGTGCTTTTGTCTGCGTTACGACAAGCTAGGACAGCATACGGCAGCCCGGGCCCCTAAAGTGCTCTGCATGTATCATCAAGGCGGTCGAAGAACTAGACGAGGAAGACTTCTGCTTGGCGCGAGCGCGCGCTCTGCACGTATCATCATCAAGGCGGTCGAAGAACAAGCCGAAGAAGACTTCTCCTTGGCGCGAGCGGGCGCTCAGTATGTTGCAGATGGCTATGGTAGGTTTTAAAAAGCGGACGGTCGCCAATAGAACTACAGACAAAGCCTAGCGCAAAAGCTGCTTCGCATCTAAAATCAGAGTAAGGTCCAGAAACCGTAGCGTGTTTTCAACCGGCACCTTGCCCGTGAAACTCAAACCTCCGCCTATCGCATCAGTGGCTCCTAAATAACACGCACGAATGTTTCCATTTGCACATTGTTCCCTGTACCAAAAAATCGTCCACCGTCCACACAGCAAAATGCCTTAATGGCAACTCTGCAAATCAAGCAACAGATCTTGCTCCATCCTGCCCGAAAATATATTGCTCAGAACGTCGGCAGCTTTGGACTAAACGCACACCTCCGATTTCTGAACATATAGGTTGTCCCGAAATGCCACGAAGGTGCGGTTCAGGTAAAAGCTGAGCAACTACAGAAAGGCCTTTAACGTGATTTCACAGCCGTTCCTAAAAACAATCTTGTCGTTATCACAGTTAATGCAGCCTTTAAACCGCTTCATCAAAAGGTCATGCGGAAGCGAGTAAAACAGTCCTTTTTTGTCTGCTCCCACCGGAGCAGTTCGTGCAATCAACAGTAGATAAGAAATCAGTGACAGAATTACATACGGCGTACGGATAAGGGATGGCTAACTATGCCAGATGCATTTGCAGAAAACTGGAGACCGCCTTTTGCCAAGTGCCCCGCTCCGAAACAATGGAGCGAAAGAGAATTCCCGGCTTGTGCGCCTTCGCCGCAACAAAACAGATTGAGAGTGGATTGGGTCTCTTTCTTGACGGTAGTGGCAAAGCCTCCCAAATTCCACTGATTGTACATCTAACGCACTCGCACTTCGACAGTTGTAGCACGTACCTTCTTGAAGTTTTAACGAACGGCTGTCAACGGCTTCTGTGCATAGACTGCTCCTGAACCACAAATTGGTCTTCCTTGTTCGACGCAAGAAGACGTGCGCCCTTTGCAGCCACAGAGGAGCATACTGAACCTAAGGAGGCTCCTCTTCTTGCTAGCGGGCTGGCCTTGATAACAGCATCAATACGACCGGAGACAAAGCGATCCCTGTCCGCATCCCCTACAAATCGCGCGACATTCCGCGTTATAGCCAAACATATCAACGTTTAGAATACCACAGCTGAGCTAGTTGGTAAGTATTCATTCTAAAAAGACAGGGCGTGCACAGACGGACACAAAAAAGAAGTCAGGACACCACAAACGCCGACTAACAACTGAAGAGACGCACAACGGCGGACAAGAAAGAAGGCACGAAAACTTATCTGCGCATGCCCATGCAATAAGCGAACCCATCAATCCGGCACGCGTGGGGGCCTACGCAAAAGATAACTGTTAAGGCGTTTCATTTCATCTTTATGCAAGTTAATCGACGGTTGGCTCACGCATGTGCTACGACTAATCTCGATATGCCATGCCTCAATCATCAGACGCGTTTCTTCATTCCTATGTCGGTACAAAATTGCGCATCCATTGAATTTTGGTGTGCACTTACAATTTCGACAATGTAACGGTAGATTAGAAGGTGAGCCTCCGGTTAGTGATCTTTTATGTTCTAATAATCTCTGGTTAATGAAGCGGCCCGTCTGTCCTACGTAGAAGCGGCCGCAGCTGAAAGGAACCTTGTACAGCACACTTGTACGGCAATCAGTGAATTCATTTTTGTGTGTTACGAAACAAATATCAGTTCGTTTCTTGTCTTTTACTCGCTCATTCTTCCTATGCACAGCAGCACATATCTTACCTAGCTTATTGGCAGGCTTGAAAACAACATTAACGCCGTATCTACTTCCTACTTCCTTTAGCCTGTGAGATACGCAATGAATGTACGGTATACCTACGACACGCTTCTTGCTATCGCTTTCTGCAGCCATGCTCGGACTTAACACAATGGATTTCTTTAAACGCTCAGTGACAGTGGCCACTGCATAACGGGGAGAACCTACATCTAAAAGACGCGTAAGCTGTGCGTTAAAGCTGTCACTCATTTTGTGCTCACACGACTTCGTGAGGGCAGACTTAAGGCAAGACATGGCGGTTTTACAACCTTTGAGTGCTTCGACGAAAAATTTCATAGCGGTTTTGAAGATTTACAAGCATACTGCCAGCCCGCGTGATTCTACTGAAACGTTAAGGAAATGTCTAGAAATTGTATTCCATTATTCTGAGGCCACTCTTTAGTAAAGTTAAGCCCGCCTCAATTTAATTCAAAATTTTCGCCCACTGAGGTTACCACGTTTTCAAAGCCCTCACAACTACCAAAAGTCAAGTATTCGTCCAAATAACGAGAAACCTTAATGACAGATTTACCTAAGGCATTTTCCAAAAATTTGACAATCTTGCTAAGGTATAAATCACTAAGAACCAGAGCAACCTTAGAACCAGTTCATTCAGGTTCGTATTATTGGCAAAAGGCTCTGGGAGGCATCCGCCTTTTATAAGGATAACGGTGCATTTGTCCAAATATGTTTTCATGATGTGTTCATCGACAAAGTGCGATATGACTGGGATAGTTCATCCAATACTTTTGTCAGATCATCCACTGGCTTAGCTAAACCCGCTGAATCAACCTCTGGGGCAACATCTTCATGACCACGTGGCACCTGCAATAAACTCTTCTTATTAAATATCAATGCCAGAACTCTTGTTAGTTTTACTCCAAATTTTAAATGCGAAGCATTTCTTAGCGACCCTTTGGCACTTTGAGCGTTTCTATCTACGTATCTATCTATCTATCTATCTATCTAGCCGCCTACGTCTGGGTGCTCTCATGGTCTCCTCCTTAACCCAGTGTAGACCAAAATTGGTTTGGGAGGGTAGGAGGATTTGACGAATATGATTGTGGGGTCATGACATGAATAATGTGAAAATCCTGTCGCGTACGTCGTCAAACCCTTTCCGCTAGACACGTGTGGCACATACCCGTTTGCCACGGGCCGCGGTGTACGGGTATGCGCCACAGGTGATTGACAGTTTATATTTACCGAGGAATGGCGAGAACAGACATTGGTAACTTAAATGCGAGAGCGTTAAGAAAAACCAACATCGGCAGCGTTGACTTGCCGAATGGAAAGATTAAAAATTAGGATCCCAGTAGGAATTGAACCCAAGCATTCTGCGTGACAATCAGGTATTCTACCACTGAGCAACGCTAGGTCTATAAACTGGTTTGGAAAAACAGCCCACGCAGGCATAATATCGGTGCAACGTCAATTGTGGTTGTGGTGCTTGCTATCTAATTTTACAAGAAAGCGATGAGCACTACATGATATTCCTACGATGTGTACTCCTACGATACAGACGTCATATCAGATTAACGTCTGTGGTTGAAGTGTTGGCTCGGCTTTTATAGCAGTCTAATAAACATTACATTTGTATTCCTATGATTCAGCAAGCTATATTGAAGCATTGCTCGACCCCGGAGGAATACATTAACGAAAGTTACATATGATATCCACATCACCGCACCGTAAAGTGCACTTCGTCCGCCAGAATGACGCAGTGTCCTCTTCATTTCTTACGAGGCTGGACGATGGCCTCATGCTGACCGAGGATGATGCCAGATTGGTTGGCAGCCGCTTTGTAGACTAGGAAACGTAGGCCACATACGCCCAGCTAGTCTACGAATACGACAAGTGCCATCCACTGATGTTGGTCTACGTAGCACTATCCAGGCCTACCAGCCTCGACGGCCTATACCTCACTAACGCGAAGGGTGGCATCAGGTTCCGACATGTCGCCGGCTCTATCGACTCACAATTTGTCGACGAAATGAACGAGGCATCCATGAATTCCAACAGCTCTACTATACCACACACTTCACTACACATCGCGATCACGACCCTCGTCACCGCGATCACGACCGGATCCTATAGCAAGTCATGACCGGCTGCTGGTGCTCACTGATCACGGTGATCATGACCTTGTTCAAGAACTGTCAGGAACTTCTTCCACACATGCACACGGGTTCGTGAAACGTCCGTGCGTTCTCCATCATAAGGGACAAGTATAAGCACTACATATCAGCTTACCGCTTGTGGTGTTGGTAATACCGACGTTGCCGTTGGCAGCGTTACCCAACCGTAAATAACTGGTATATATAACGCATATGCGGCTCTTCAACGTATATGTGTGGGTATAAAATTTGTACAGTTCTTAAGCGTCATTTTGTGACGTGTCGCTCAATAAAAAAATTACGCCACAGTCACCTTCCCACGCATGCTTCGCATAACATCGACTCCCACGATACGTGGGATCTGCCGAATTTTCTTTTCCTCGTCTGCTCTTATGCCCCACACATTGTCGGCGTTACTGAGACTTGGCTGCACGATGGAGTTCATGATTCTGAAATAACTCTCCCTGGCTTCAAGGTGGTTCGGAGAGACAGAGTTCGAGAGAGGCGGCGGTGTGGCCCTATTTCTTCGGTCTCACCTGAACTTCTCTGTACCTCCTGCACCACCGAATACTGAGTCCTTGTTATGTAAGGTCCAACTAGAAAATATGTCCTTGATTATCGGGGTCGTGTACCGCCCGCCTGGTTCTGATATAAAACATTTACGCAATCTAAACCAATTTCTACAAAGTTATGTTGCATCAGCGCCTAACATTATTTGCATGGGTGATTTTAATGCTCCTGGTGTAGACTGGTGATCTATGACAGTTAGTGGACACGAAGTATCCGTCCGAAGAGAGCTAATCGACATTTCGTTGTCTCTTCGCCTTCACCAAATGGTTAAAGACTCTACACGTAATGCTGCTGTCCTGGACCTGGTTTTTGTCACTTCATCTCTAGCTAACTCCGGTTTTGAATGTTATGTTATTGATGGCGTATCCAACCATAACGCTGTATTGTTCTCAGTTCCGGGTATCGTCCCAAAATGCCCTTGCGCTTACTGCACGTTTCCTGATTTTAACCATGCAGATGATCTAGCAATTACAGACGCCCTTTGTGACTCTTTTCAATAGAAGAAGAAGAAGAAACATTTATTTATAACATGGCTTGGAGTGGTTAGGGTGGGTGGTGCCCCTCTTCCAGGGCCCCACTGACTACAGCGGCTCGCCGGGCCTGGTCAAGGGTCGCCAGTTGGCTTCCCATTTCCTGTTCTGTGAGCCGCGCCTCCCACGACCAATTCAGGGAATCGTTGATACACATAGGCGAGATGGCAGCTTCCGGACGTTCTGTACACTGATATGTTATGTGTTCCAATGTCGCTGTTGCATCGCACCACGGACATTTGTTGCTGTATCTGTGAGGGTACATTCTGTGTAACCTGTGTAAATGTGTGCACGTGTTTGTTTGGAGGCGACGCCAGTGCCGCGCTTGTCCTCTGTTTAGGTTAGGATGAGCTGGAGCTTTAGTTCGCCTACCTAGTCTTTTAAATTCGAGGATTTCTCTTGGCGCGCCAGGTGCCGGAGTGTCCTCCCGGGTGATGTGGTCCGCGGCGCGGCCTGTCATGCCTCGAGCCAAACGGTCCACCCGTTCGTTCTCCTCAACTCCCCGAGTGCGCCGGGCACTAAGTCACACCATGATCCATTGTGAGAGCCGTCCCCAGTATGCGTAATACACAGTCCGGCAAGACCCCGCCAAGGAAAAGACGGCAGGCGTCCTGTGAGTCCGTCAGAATAAATGCCGATTCGCCCCTGGCCTCCGCTGTGCGTATGGCCAAAGCTATGGCCTCGGCTTCCGCCGTTGCAACTGATCTCGTGCGAATGGACACTGCAGTGGTTGTTCGCCCTTGGTTAGTCACAACTGCAGCGAAAGCAGGGACCATATTTGCGCTTCAATGGTAGGGACTCGCGTCTGTAAAGTACGCATTAGGATCGTGTCGCCGCTTTTGTAAGGCGACCGCCCGGGCGCGTCTCCGTGTAGCGTGATGGATTGAGTGCATGTGACGGGGGATCGGGGCCACGTGGATCGTCTCTAGCAGTTCAGATGGCAGTAGCGTGGTTTCATCGCCGCAGAACTTTGGCGAGAGTGGGCAGTGTAACTTCTGTAAGATTGAACGGCCCCGAGGAGTCCTGTTAAGTCGTTCACGCTGAAGCATTAGCGTGGCCGCTGCATATTCCTCGTACATATTTGCCATGCCCAATTCATGCAGTCGGGCCGTGCTTGTGTTCTCAGGCAGGTCGAGTGCCGCTTTACAGGCGATCCTGATTAGTTTGTCTACTTGTTCGATTTCGTGACGCCGCGTAGTTTGGAAAGGCTGGGCATATGTTGTGCGACTAATGACAAATCCGTGTACTAATTGCATATTGTCTGCTTTAGTGATACTCTCTCGGCTACGGGCAACTCTGTGAATAAGCCCCGTTACGCTCCGGACCGTGCGTGTGAGATTAGAGAGCGCCATGCTTACGCTGCCTGTTTCTTGTATGCGCATTCCAAGTACGCGCAGGTGGGATACCCGCTTGATCGGCTCTCCCTCCAAGGTGAGCTGCAGCTCAGGAGCCCTGGTTGCGCGGGTATGCCTGGGTCTGATGTGGATGTACGCCAATTTCGCTGGAGCGCACCTCATGCCAGCACGCCTCATGTAAGTTTCAATGGTGTTGATGGCCCGTTGAAGTGTATCTTCTCGGTTGCCGTATGAGCCCAGAGCGTAATATCATCCGCGTAGATGGCGCAGCCATGGTCTTGGTCCTTCTGCAAGTTTAGGGCCATTTTGCGTAGTCCGATATTGAGGAGCATTGGTGACAATATGGATCCTCGAGGTGTGCCTTTATCCGGTAGGCGATACGGTGAAGAGCGCGCTGAGCCGAGTCCTATTTGCGCCGTGCGGTTGGTCAGGAAATCTTGAACAGAGTGAAAGACCCTCTCCCCACAACCAACGTCGCGTAATCCCTCTAGTATTGTGGTGTGGGAGATGTTATCAAAGGCCTTTTGGACGTCGAGTACGATTCTATCCAAAGTGCCTGTGGAGGGTCGAGGACCTCATCTTTCAGCAGAAGGAATACGTCCTGTGCAGAGATTCCTCTGCGGAACATAAAGTCAGAAAGTTCTTCTAAGTAAGCTTCAAGCCGGGTTAGAATTACGCGCTCGAATATCTTGCCCATGCACGACGTGAGCGATATGGGTCTCAGATGATTGAGCTCACGAGTCTTTCCTGGTTTTGGTATGAGCACAATATTCACCGCCTTCCATTCAGATGGTAGTTTCCCATCAGCTTTCCATACCGTATCATTGAGAAAGTCAACCAACTGTTTCAGAGCTGCGTCACTGAGGTTGCTTAGCATAGCGTTCGTGACTTGGTCCGGTCCGGGTGCCGTGTTTCTCTTGAAAGTCTGGGCTGCTGCGTAGAGCTCGGAGAATGTGATCGGGGCATCTAAGCGCGAGTTCTCCTCTCCTTGATATTCTCTCGCAACGGGTGGGGTTGCCTGTTCCTCCCCGGTGTACATTTTTTAATGTGTTCGATGAGTTCCTCCTCCGAACCTTTGTATTCCCCTATAATTCGTCGCATGACATTTGCTGTCTCGGTACGTGTGCTAGTTGGATCTAACATGCAGCGAAGAATGGCCCAAGTTTTCTTTGTACTTAGGTTTCCTCTGAGGGAGTCGCAGAAACTGCGCCAGTTGTGGTTATTCAGCGCTATCGCGTAGGTGTTAGCCTTTTCTGCCAGCAGGGCTATTCGGCGTCTTAGTTTGCGATTGTGCCACTGCCGTTTCCAGCGCTTGGTGAGGCTTCTGCGAGCTTCCCAGAGGTGGGAAAGATGACTGTCTATTGCCGGTGTTTTCGGTGTGGTCTGGATCTCCCTTGTGGTGGCAGCGTAGATTTCCCGGAGGAACGTTATCCAACACTGTGCGGTGGCTGGTGGCGAGAAGGCACCTAATTGTTGACGGTATCTGTACTTCTGCCAATCTGTCAGCCTGGCTACCCCTAGAGGTTGTCGAACCTTGGCAGGGCTTATAGAGATACATAAGAGGCAGTGATCATTGCCTGGTGTCTCCTCCAGGTTACACCAAGTTACACCCTTCTCATTGTTGACAAAAGTAAGGTCAGGCGTGGTGTCCCGCGCAACGCTGTTTCCCATTCTAGTAGGGATGCCTGGCTGTCTGATCAGCAAGAGTTCGTGCGACTGAGTCGCGCTTAGTAGGTTAAAACCCTTGGTCGTGTCTCGCCTATATTGAGAGTCGTGTCTCGCCTATATTGAGAGTGCCAGGCATTGAAGACCCCGAGAAATATTAAACGATCTTTCGTTGAGATCAAGGCGGATGCTTGACTTAGAATTGCAGAGAAATCTGCCATACGATCTCTAGGGGGGCTATATACATTAGTTGTTAGGCATTTAGGGCGCCCCTTTTTGACTGGCCAGATTGTAACCATTTGATGGTGAATTTCTACCGCAGGTGCTTTGGTGACAGTGATAACCAGGTCTTTGCACGCTAATGTTGCGACTTCTGGGCAGTCCGGGTCGCTGTAAAAGCGGTAACCCTGGATAGGCATTCTATATTTCCCCACCTCCTGAAGGCAAATAAGGTCAGGCGGGACGAGCGCCGCGTTGATGTATTGTGTTAGTGCAGCATGTTTGTTGTGTAGCGATCGACAGTTCCACTGCCGAACCATGAGATTCTCTTGATGTCGAGTTGTAGGTCTAGCCAGAGTACGGGCTCTCAAAGGGTCCTTCTGTGTCTGTGGTTACGATAACCTTTGGATCCCTGCTATCCGGACTAGAGCTGTTTCGCCGTTTTCGCGTTTTCTTGACACCTTTGAGGGAGTCGTCAACGTACCTTCTGAGATTTCGAAGCTCAGCAAAGAATAACTACATTTGCGCGCACATGTTATCTACTTTTCCTTCCAGCTGTTGTGTAGTGGGTGGAGGTGGCAATGCGGTGGGGTGGGTTTGCGGCTGTGTATGTGGTGTGGCCTGCGTGTTTGGTGGTTGTGCGTGTGTGTTTGTCTTTTGTGTTGCTCCCTGCGCCATCATCGCTGTCATTTGGCGTTTAAGCGCTTCTAGTTCGTTTCTCACGCTGTTCAAGCTTGCCCTAAGTTGTCTGTTTTCAGCTATTATTTTCTTGTACTCCTCATTTTGTCTGATAGGTTTGGTCGTGGAGGACGCGGCCGCTGCCCGGCTTACGTCGAGTGATGGCGTTGCCGAAGTGGCGGCCCTCTCCTTCGGTGGTTCCCCGAGTGGTAGTGGCGATGTCCGTTCTTGTTGGGTGCCCCCTCGTGGGCGAGAGTGGGATCTGCTTTGATGGGTTGCCGATGACTTGGACCAGGCGCTTGCTTGCCGAGGGGCTTGCAATGTTGACCTTTCCGGTTGACCACGCTGTTGGCTGTTCTGGCCTTCGGCGAATTCCAACTCCTCATCTTCAGAGAAGAACCAGCGTGGGTACTCTGTTGCATCGTTGGGCTTGTCGGTGCGTTGTCTATCTTGAGGTGGTCTCGGTCGCTTAAGGCGTCGTTGGCAGCTCCGATCCCCGGTCATGTGGGCACCCCCGCATGAAGCGCACTTAGGTTCACATGGATATCCGCCCGCTGGCTCTCTGAGTCCACAAGTGCGGCACAGGCGCAAGTCTGGCTGGGGACAGACGTCCGTCCGATGTCCCTTTCCATGGCATGTTTTGCACACCTGCACGCTAGCACGGTAAGGATGACATAGGAGTTCGCCGCCGTTGTAGTAAACCACTCGTGGAAGCGATGGGCCGCTGAAAGTGAGGGCGGCACTGTGTGTCGCCGATCATTCTCGCGTGGATAAGTTCGACGCCTTGAGTTCGTATACGCAGATTTGCCTTGATGGTTTCCGCCGGCGTTCGGGGTGGAAGGTGGAACTCCCCGAATAGCGTCCTCTCCGGTGGAAGCATATACGTTGACTGCGTGTGCACGTCCGTTGACTGTGAGGGACCTGACTTAGCGGGCCCGTTGCGCAACGTCCTGACTCTGTGTCGAGAGTATGGCAATATTAGAACCTGGCTTTATGCGGAGCGAAAATTTTTCACCTCTGATTTCGTAGTTGCAGGCTGTGACGATTGCTTCGGCCAGCGCCGGCGTGCTGATAGCCTTCAAAGGCAGTCCCTGGTGGGGTCTCACAACTATCTTAAAATCCTCTTTGGGAAGTGGAGGAAGTTTGGGTGTCCGTCTTCGTCGTTGATATGGTTTTGGCGGGCTTGTGCTGGCCGTCGAGTCCGTTCCTCTTTTGCGCTCTCGCGCTTGCTGCTTCTTTTGCCATAACGTCACTACCGTGTGCCAGTCGTCGTCCGTCCGGGGGCGTTCCTCAATGTTTTGTCGGCTTGTGTCTGCTATTCCATCGTGTCTGCCATCCATCGTTGATGACCCTGGTCCCGTGAGATCCATGTTCTTCCAAGGCCAGGCAAACCGCCGACAATAAAAAATCTAAGACCTATTTCTCTAACCTCGTGCATAGGGAAACTGATGGAGCGCGTAGTTCAGACCCGACTGACGCACTTCATGGAAGAAAACGACTTGTGGCCACACGAGATGGTTGGCTTCCGACCGGGCTTGTGCACGCAGGACGTGATGCTCCGTCTCAAACACGATATAATCGAATCGCGTTCCAGAGACGCTAAAGTAATTCTTGGCCTGGACTTGACCAAGGCCTTTGATAATGTTACACACGAAGCTATCCTCCGCGGTCTTCAAGAAATCGGGATAGGAGCACGAACATACGATTACATTAAGGATTTTTTGTGAGACAGAACTGCCTGCTTAAAGTTCCAAAACATTGAATCGCCACCAATTCACTTAGGGAGCAGGGGAACGCCGCAGGGCTCGGTTCTCTCTCCGTTCCTATTCAATGTGGCGATGCGGGGCTTCCCCGACGCATTGAAAAACATAGAGGGACTAAAATGCAGTATGTACGCGGATGACATCACCCTCTGGACTATGATGAAACGGGAAACAGCGCGGTAAACGACGACGAAGAAGGAACACACACACCACACCACACGAAGCGCTGACTTACAACTGAAGTTTATTCGGGCGAAAAGTATATAAATACACTTTTAGGCGCACCACGTCACAAACAAAATGACATAAACAAAGCATGAAAAAACACAGAGAAACAAAAACAGAAACCTTGGTCATCGCCACATGGTGCATCGTGACTGGAAGGCGTAAGCGGTTCAGTTGATACGGTTAGCCGATAAATACGAAATTCCTTTGTCAGATAGTAAAACAGATGGACTACTAACACACTTTCCTTTTAACAATGAAATGTGATGCGCTTCGATAATCTCTCTTGTCATTTGATTTTGGTTCCTAGCTAACACGTCACAATTCTCAAACTTAGGGCGACAACCACATTGCTTACAATGAATACCCAAATGGCCACTAACGGAACTGGTCACGTTATTGTTATGCTCACGAAGTCTATCATTTAAACACCGGCCAGTTTGGCCGATGTAGAATCTGCCGCATGACAAGGGAATGCGGTAGACGACGTTACTTATACATGACACGAAAGGTGACTTGTGTTGTTTACTACAGCCGATACTGTCAACGGGGGTGCTGTTGACGCGGTTACACATTTTTGACAACTTGTTAGGTGCACTCAACACGACTCTAACATTGACCCGCTGACCAATCCGCTTCAAATTGTGTGATACTTTATGCAAGTAAGGTAAAACAGTGAGTTTTTGACCTTGCGCATGTCTAACGTTAGTATCACTTGCACGTGCCGGGGGGTTACAAACGTTTATTTCCTTAAAAAGCTTTTGTGCTACCGAAGCTAGCACGTAGTGCGGGTAACCAGCTCCTATCAATCTAGTCACCTGGCCTTGAAAACTATCACACTTACAGTGCACGCACGATTTTCGGAGCGCGTTCGACATGCACAACTTGGCGATTCCTCTTTTTATCAACTTTGAATGGGAGCTGTGAAACGACAAAATGGGTTTCTTGCTGCGCGGTTCATAACTCCAACAGACACCCTCGGAACTCCATTTTAAACGTAGGTCCAGAAACCTAATCGAATTCTCAGACGGCATTTCACAGGTTAATTCGAGGGGATTTGCACAGGATCTGAAAATATCTACTAGATTAGACGCGGATTCCTCAAACAAGCCTGAGTCACAGTCTAGGCACACAAGAAAATCGTCAACGAAACGGAAAACTTTTAAAACACAAGATTGGGCAATACATGAGGAAACCTTGCGGTCAACACTGGCCAAGAAAATGTCACTAAGAATGGGTGCGATACATGACCCTATACTAATTCCTTGCCTTTGTAGATAGGTGCACCCCTCCCATGATGAAAAAAGTGATTTCAAATAAAATGCCAGCAGTTCAAGGAAATTTGCAACAGTTAATCCAGTTGAATTTTGAAAATCTACAGCGCCAACATTATCTATACAATCTTCTACGCACGACAGCAATGCGTCTTGGGGAATAGAGTAGTACAGATCTTTTAGATCTATTGAAAAAGCGGCAAATTTCTTCGGGTGTCGATGCTCCAGAAACTCGATAACGTCCTCAGATCTTTTAATCTTGAAAGGATCACTAGGAGCAAGCAACGAGAGCTTGTCTTTTAGGAACAAGGAAACACATTTTTGCCAAGTATTACTTTCAGATACAATCACTCTGAAAGGGGCGCCGATTTTATGTGTTTTAACTGTAAAAAACATCTTTAGAGCGTTCGAAGTGCACTTGCTCATGCTCTGCGCAAGGCTCTTCAGATTTAATCTTTTGCACAGCTTAAGTGCTTCAGACTTGACCTTAGCCAACGACACATCATCTTTACGCGAAAACACGGAGTCAATCGCTTGAGTTCCTTTCACCTTTTGTAAGGATTTCGGCATTACTGCGAAACCGCCTTCTTTATCTGCTTCAAGCAGACAAAGGGAGCTCTGCTTCAAAAAAGTAACTGTACGTGTTATTGCTAATGGACACTTTGCGGACTTGTACACAGCTACCACATCCAGACCCTCGGAGACGCACCTATCAGCCTCGGCGTCATTAGCGAGACGAGAAACTTGCCTGACGTACGTCACAAGTTCAGGGGCAGAACTCCTGGGAGGGACCGCAAATTTCGGTCCCATGCCGAGAACATCTCGCGCAAACTCAGGCAGAACGACGTCACCGTAGGTGTGGATTGAGTTACCAGAGGTGGCAGGCCTTCTTGGAATCATTGCACGCAGATGTGGGAGGGTGTGTTGCCAAACGAACTCGGTGGTCCTGTTGGCCATGCTTGAGAAGAACCGGAACTGCTGTGTTGCGGTAGTAGGACGGTACGTTGAATGCAGCTTCAGGTACAAGCTTTCCCTGAACACACGAGCCTGGTACTGCCACTCAGCTCGAAGAATCTTGCAGACGCGCATACCATGAGTGGGAGACGGTTCCAAGCATCCGAATATCCTCCTAACATCGGGGGGTATCAGTCTCTGACGGATACAAAAACCTAGAGAACGCGCACGACAGGCAGACACAGCGATGTATGTGACCAAAGCACACGGATCCAAGGACGATACTTTGACGGAGCCTTTTGAAGAAGAAATAAAGTCTAGTAAGGTCAACTTGTTGGCTAGTTGGTAAAGCATGATGAAACGGGAAACAGCGCGGTAAACGACGACGAAGAAGGAACACACACACCACACCACACGAAGCGCTGACTTACAACTGAAGTTTATTCGGGCGAAAAGTATATAAATACACTTTTAGGCGCACCACGTCACAAACAAAATGACATAAACAAAGCATGAAAAAACACAGAGAAACAAAAACAGAAACCTTGGTCATCGCCACATGGTGCATCGTGACTGGAAGGCGTAAGCGGTTCAGTTGATACGGTTAGCCGATAAATACGAAATTTCTTTGTCAGATAGTAAAACAGATGGACTACTACCACACTTTCCTTTTAACAATGAAATGTGATGCGCTTCGATAATCTCTCTTGTCATTTGATTTTGGTTCCTAGCTAACACGTCACAATTCTCAAACTTAGGGCGACAACACATTGCTTACAATGAATACCCAAATGGCCACTAACGGAACTGGTCACGTTATTGTTATGCTCACGAAGTCTATCATTTAAACACCGGCCAGTTTGGCCGATGTAGAATCTGCCGCATGACAAGGGAATGCGGTAGACGACGTTACTTATACATGACACGAAAGGTGACTTGTGTTGTTTACTACAGCCGATACTGTCAACGGGGGTGCTGTTGACGCGGTTACACATTTTTGACAACTTGTTAGGTGCACTCAACACGACTCTAACATTGACCCGCTGACCAATCCGCTTCAAATTGTGTGATACTTTATGCAAGTAAGGTAAAACAGTGAGTTTTTGACCTTGCGCATGTCTAACGTTAGTATCACTTGCACGTGCCGGGGGGTTACAAACGTTTATTTCCTTAAAAAGCTTTTGTGCTACCGAAGCTAGCACGTAGTGCGGGTAACCAGCTCCTATCAATCTAGTCACCTGGCCTTGAAAACTATCACACTTACAGTGCACGCACGATTTTCGGAGCGCGTTCGACATGCACAACTTGGCGATTCCTCTTTTTATCAACTTTGAATGGGAGCTGTGAAACGACAAAATGGGTTTCTTGCTGCGCGGTTCATAACTCCAACAGACACCCTCGGAACTCCATTTTAAACGTAGGTCCAGAAACCTAATCGAATTCTCAGACGGCATTTCACAGGTTAATTCGAGGGGATTTGCACAGGATCTGAAAATATCTACTAGATTAGACGCGGATTCCTCAAACAAGCCTGAGTCACAGTCTAGGCACACAAGAAAATCGTCAACGAAACGGAAAACTTTTAAAACACAAGATTGGGCAATACATGAGGAAACCTTGCGGTCAACACTGGCCAAGAAAATGTCACTAAGAATGGGTGCGATACATGACCCTATACTAATTCCTTGCCTTTGTAGATAGGTGCACCCCTCCCATGATGAAAAAAGTGATTTCAAATAAAATGCCAGCAGTTCAAGGAAATTTGCAACAGTTAATCCAGTTGAATTTTGAAAATCTACAGCGCCAACATTATCTATACAATCTTCTACGCACGAATGTCATTTTGTTTGTGACGTGGTGCGCCTAAAAGTGTATTTATATACTTTTCGCCCGAATAAACTTCAGTTGTAAGTCAGCGCTTCGTGTGGTGTGGTGTGTGTGTTCCTTCTTCGTCGTCGTTTACCGCGCTGTTTCCCGTTTCATCATGCTTTACCAACTAGCCAACAAGTTGACCTTACTAGACTTTATTTCTTCTTCAAAAGGCTCCGTCAAAGTATCGTCCTTGGATCCGTGTGCTTTGGTCACATACATCGCTGTGTCTGCCTGTCGTGCGCGTTCTCTAGGTTTTTGTATCCGTCAGAGACTGATACCCCCCGATGTTAGGAGGATATTCGGATGCTTGGAACCGTCTCCCACTCATGGTATGCGCGTCTGCAAGATTCTTCGAGCTGAGTGGCAGTACCAGGCTCGTGTGTTCAGGGAAAGCTTGTACCTGAAGCTGCATTCAACGTACCGTCCTACTACCGCAACACAGCAGTTCCGGTTCTTCTCAAGCATGGCCAACAGGACCACCGAGTTCGTTTGGCAACACACCCTCCCACATCTGCGTGCAATGATTCCAAGAAGGCCTGCCACCTCTGGTAACTCAATCCACACCTACGGTGACGTCGTTCTGCCTGAGTTTGCGCGAGATGTTCTCGGCATGGGACCGAAATTTGCGGTCCCTCCCAGGAGTTCTGCCCCTGAACTTGTGACGTACGTCAGGCAAGTTTCTCGTCTCGCTAATGACGCCGAGGCTGATAGGTGCGTCTCCGAGGGTCTGGATGTGTAGCTGTGTACAAGTCCGCAAAGTGTCCATTAGCAATAACACGTACAGTTACTTTTTTGAAGCAGAGCTCCCTTTGTCTGCTTGAAGCAGATAAAGAAGGCGGTTTCGCAGTAATGCCGAAATCCTTACAAAAGGTGAAAGGAACTCAAGCGATTGACTCCGTGTTTTCGCGTAAAGATGATGTGTCGTTGGCTAAGGTCAAGTCTGAAGCACTTAAGCTGTGCAAAAGATTAAATCTGAAGAGCCTTGCGCAGAGCATGAGCAAGTGCACTTCGAACGCTCTAAAGATGTTTTTTACAGTTAAAACACATAAAATCGGCGCCCCTTTCAGAGTGATTGTATCTGAAAGTAATACTTGGCAAAAATGTGTTTCCTTGTTCCTAAAAGACAAGCTCTCGTTGCTTGCTCCTAGTGATCCTTTCAAGATTAAAAGATCTGAGGACGTTATCGAGTTTCTGGAGCATCGACACCCGAAGAAATTTGCCGCTTTTTCAATAGATCTAAAAGATCTGTACTACTCTATTCCCCAAGACGCATTGCTGTCGTGCGTAGAAGATTGTATAGATAATGTTGGCGCTGTAGATTTTCAAAATTCAACTGGATTAACTGTTGCAAATTTCCTTGAACTGCTGGCATTTTATTTGAAATCACTTTTTTCATCATGGGAGGGGTGCACCTATCTACAAAGGCAAGGAATTAGTATAGGGTCATGTATCGCACCCATTCTTAGTGACATTTTCTTGGCCAGTGTTGACCGCAAGGTTTCCTCATGTATTGCCCAATCTTGTGTTTTAAAAGTTTTCCGTTTCGTTGACGATTTTCTTGTGTGCCTAGACTGTGACTCAGGCTTGTTTGAGGAATCCGCGTCTAATCTAGTAGATATTTTCAGATCCTGTGCAAATCCCCTCGAATTAACCTGTGAAATGCCGTCTGAGAATTCGATTAGGTTTCTGGACCTACGTTTAAAATGGAGTTCCGAGGGTGTCTGTTGGAGTTATGAACCGCGCAGCAAGAAACCCATTTTGTCGTTTCACAGCTCCCATTCAAAGTTGATAAAAAGAGGAATCGCCAAGTTGTGCATGTCGAACGCGCTCCGAAAATCGTGCGTGCACTGTAAGTGTGATAGTTTTCAAGGCCAGGTGACTAGATTGATAGGAGCTGGTTACCCGCACTACGTGCTAGCTTCGGTAGCACAAAAGCTTTTTAAGGAAATAAACGTTTGTAACCCCCCGGCACGTGCAAGTGATACTAACGTTAGACATGCGCAAGGTCAAAAACTCACTGTTTTACCTTACTTGCATAAAGTATCACACAATTTGAAGCGGATTGGTCAGCGGGTCAATGTTAGAGTCGTGTTGAGTGCACCTAACAAGTTGTCAAAAATGTGTAACCGCGTCAACAGCACCCCCGTTGACAGTATCGGCTGTAGTAAACAACACAAGTCACCTTTCGTGTCATGTATAAGTAACGTCGTCTACCGCATTCCCTTGTCATGCGGCAGATTCTACATCGGCCAAACTGGCCGGTGTTTAAATGATAGACTTCGTGAGCATAACAATAACGTGACCAGTTCCGTTAGTGGCCATTTGGGTATTCATTGTAAGCAATGTGGTTGTCGCCCTAAGTTTGAGAATTGTGACGTGTTAGCTAGGAACCAAAATCAAATGACAAGAGAGATTATCGAAGCGCATCACATTTCATTGTTAAAAGGAAAGTGTGTTAGTAGTCCATCTGTTTTACTATCTGACAAAGAAATTTCGTATTTATCGGCTAACCGTATCAACTGAACCGCTTACGCCTTCCAGTCACGATGCACCATGTGGCGATGACCAAGGTTTCTGTTTTTGTTTCTCTGTGTTTTTTCATGCTTTGTTTATGTCATTTTGTTTGTGACGTGGTGCGCCTAAAAGTGTATTTATATACTTTTCGCCCGAATAAACTTCAGTTGTAAGTCAGCGCTTCGTGTGGTGTGGTGTGTGTGTTCCTTCTTCGTCGTCGTTTACCGCGCTGTTTCCCGTTTCATCATGCTTTACCAACTAGCCAACAAGTTGACCTCTGGACTAACCAGGGGAGTGATGCAAGCATCGAGGAGCGCCTGCAGGTGGCGGCGGACACTGTCGTAAACTATGCTGCCAGTAGGGGTCTTTCATGCTCTCCGCAAAAATCGGAACTATTCGTCTATAACCCAAAGTCACTCCGTTGCAAGCACAGCTCGGAATTTGATATTAAAGTAGAGGGGAAACCCGTCCCAAAAGTGAACCAAATCAGAATCTTAGGACTAATCATTCAAGAGAATGGACATAATGATGGGATAATAAAAAAACTGGAGGGATTTGCCACGCAAGCCCTTGGCTTATTTAGAAGGGTTGCACTGAAAGGTCGTGGCCTGAAGGAAAGAAGCTTGCTCAAACTAACCCAAGCATACGTATTAAGCCGTGTGAGCAATGCCACGCCTTTCTTGGGCATCAGGTCTGAGGAGAAGAGGAAACTCGACTCGCTCATTCGACGGTGCATAAAAAGGGCCTTAGGCTTACCAATCAGCACCTCCACAGAGAAGCTTCTCTCTATGGGAGTGCACAATAGTTGGGACGAAATAGCGGAGGCTGTTAAAATTTCACAGCTCGATCGCCTAAGCCGAACGACCACAGGCAGAGCTATTCTCGATATGGTAGGCCTTCAAACCGATAGGGGACCACGAGGCAAATCAAACATCCCGAAAGACTGCCGAGAAAATCTAATTATTTCCCCCCTCCCTCGAAACATGCATCCCATGTTCCACGCAGAGAGGAGGGAAAAGAGAGCGCAAACTCTAATCAAACGCTTTGGACCAATGGACCACAAGTTGGTTGCGTACGTGGACGCGGCAAGTGGCAAGTCGGGCGCGGCGGTCGCCTTGGTGGTCGACGGCCAAGGTGCCCCCGTATTGGCCGCCACCATTAGAAGCCGCAACGCGGAGACGGCTGAAAAACTTGCAATAGCGCTCGCTTGCGTTGGAACAGAAGCTCATTTTATAATTAGCGATAGCAAAACGGCCATCTGGAATTTTGGAAAAGGTCGGATCTCGCCCGAAGCGGCAAGGGTTCTGTCCGGTAGACGGCTGAACAGAAAAATCAGCTTAATTTGGACCCCAGCACACACGTCCGTTCCTGGCAACGAGGCGGCCCACGAGTTAGCCCGAGCTCTCTACTTCCGGGTGACTGTGGAGCCGCCCAACTGCCAGAACATGGACGAGCGTCTGCAAAGTTACACCGAAATCGTTGAAACTTATCGGCTACTTCGCAGAGTGGTGCCACCACCGGATAAAAGCCTGAACAATAGGGAGGCAGTCGCATGGCGGCGCCTGCAAGCTGGCAATATTTTAAACCCGGTCTGGGCATATCATGTTCAGAAAGATGATAGGTGCAAGCACTGTGGGGCGAGAGGGACCCTCGACCACATAATCTGGGAGTGTGGTAGCTCCCCAGGGGCTAAATGAAATATCAATTGTAGTGAGGCCTGGGAAGCCCTGCTGCGGAGCGAGGAACCCACTTCACAGCAACAAGCCATCCGCCTGGCGGAAGAAGCCGCGAGGAGTCAAGACCTCTTCGCCTGCTTCTGGTGCCGGCGTTGCCTAGGCCTGTGTGCCGATGACGGGGAGTAGGGGGCCTCCTTTTCTGGCGGAAAAACAAAGTTGTTATCACATCGCATCCATGTTCTCCGCAGGTTTGGGCTCACCATGGCTAGAGGTTGTGGTTTCGAACGCGCCTAGCGTCCCCGTCGCCATGCCGAGGCGCAGCGGCGGCCGCGCCGAGCTGGCGTTTGGGTCAGCGACGCTGGCTCGTGGTTCCGCGCTTTCAGGTTCGCCGCGTCCTGTGAGCCTCACCAAACACCGCAAAGGTGGTATCACCGTGTTCCCTGTGTCTTCACGGGTCGATTGGTATCCTGGTTTGATGGGTTGAACCACTTTCAACAACAAAATCACATTGAAATACAGAGAGCTGTGCAAGCCGTGCTGAGCTGCCCGGCGCCCCCAAGCGTCTTCTTTTCAAGAATTTGAGCTAAAAAGCACCACCAGTGATGTCAATACGTTATCAGCTTTTTTCGAAAGTCTTGTCAGTAAAACAAACTCTGAAATACCTTGGATGACTAGGGACCTCTTGCATTTGTCGCGTCGTGTGACCAGACTACGTCGAGCAAAACGCTCTGGTGACTTAACAAAGCTCCAACAGTTTTTTAGCGCCAAAAATGAACTTTGTGCTAAAATTAAGGCCGCGAAAAAAATTTATTACAGGGTTACCTTGCCGAAGCTAATGAAAGCAAATCCCCGTAAATTCTGGAAGGCTATCCAACCATCTGGGTCTTCATCGCACACGATGACAATTGACAACGTTGCAGTTTCTGATCCACAGACAATCGCTTCTACCTTCAACGCCTATTCCACTCAGTCTTTACGACTGACAACTCGGACAACCCTGTTTTAGGGGCGAAGTTCTTCTTACCTTGTCACGCGTCCGGCGTAAGACGTAACCGGCAGTATTTCCCGAACAGTATAAAAGATGGCGCTGTCTCGTAGAAGTACATACAAACTGCTGTTGAATGATGATATTCTAGATGGCGCCGTACACAATCTCTGTCGTCATCACCATTTCTCGTCTCATTTCCTAGATGCCGTTGGTCCAATAGAAGTGTGTGCAATAATGCGCTTGTGTGAATCGCCACTAGATGGCATATATAGATATAGATATATATATATATATATATAGATATATATATATATATATATATATATATATATATATATATATATATATATAGTGTTTGTCACGTCTTTGATGATGTACTGGGCTATCGCTTTGATTACAGCTGGGTGAAGCCGCTGAAGATTTCGCGGCGTAACCATGATTGCTTCACTAGCTTCGCTCAAGCTCTTCATCATTCACCCGTGGATATGCTGTGATTTTTTTTTCATTCAGAATCTCACCCCAGAATCGACGATGTGTCAGTGTCACTTGAGGGCGTACTCAATCTCATTTTAAATTTAGACACCAAGAAATCATGCGGTCCCGACGGCATTCCGATAGCTTTTCTAGTTGGATACTCTGTTTGTTGTAGCAGATACCTGACAATTATTTTTAGAAAATCTCTCCAGTCAGCCACACTTCTTTCTCGTGGAAATGTATTTCAATTCTCCCCTTATTTAAATCGGGTAATGCTCAATTATTAAGCAATTATAGACCAATCTCTTTAACAGCGCATTCATGTAAACTGCTAGAGCATATTATATTTTAACATATCATGGAATTCCTTGAAGCGAACAAAATCTTAAGCACTTCCTAGCACGACTTCAGACGCGGTCTTAGCACTATTACTCAACTAGCAGAATTCGTTCATGACATCAGCAGCTCGTTGGATATAGGTGACCAGGTTGACACCATTTTCATAGATTTCGCCAAGGCACTCCACACTGTCTCACATCCTAAATTATTGCACAAGTTGGTTGCCATACTAAAGAACGTATCCTTGGTTGGCTGGATATCGGACTTTCTTTCGCAGCGTTCACAGCATGTGTGCTTCAGCTCTAACAACTCGCCTTCGATGCCTGTTTCATCAGGAGTTCCCCAAGGTTCTGTGCTGGGCCCCCTCTTATTCCTGCTTTATATGAATGACCTCCCCTTGCACACCCCTGTGAAAATGCGCCTTTTCGCAGATGACTGCGTCCTATATCATACTCTTAAATCTCCGCTGGATCATGCCATTCTCAACAATTCCTTCTCCCACTTTTGTAGCTAGTCCAAATCTTGGGAAATGAATATTAGCTTCTCCAAGACCGTCGTTGTGTCATTTACCCGACGTTTATGCCCCTTGACGTTTGACTGTGGTTTTAAGAATGTTAGTTTGTGCAGGGTGAACAAATTCAAGTACCTCGGTATCCTCATGAATGAAGGAAAGAACCGTTAAATTTTAAGGGCTCGTTTTTCTTTGTTATACACAATATTAATGAGCACTAACAGACAATAATGCCAAGGAAAGTATATGGGATGTTTTTAGTAGTAAATGTAAGGTAAATGTGAAGAAAGAAAAGTGGACGAAAAGATAGCTTGCCAAGGGCAGGGACCGAACCTGAGACCTTCGAATAACGCGTCCAATGCTCTACCAACTGAGAGACCGCGGCGGCCATCCCCCCGTCCACTTTATAGGGTATATATGTACATTTAAACGTGGGAGCGTCAGTCAGCGCCGCCAGTAGCCATGACGGCGAGTGTGGAACACTCTTTTAACACGAAAGTGTTTTATGCCGGGGTCCACCAAGACTTTCATGACGTATTTCCGTCACGGAAGTGTGTCAGCAAAATGAATACCATCAGATGGCAAAGAAACTATAATAAAACGCTCCGTTGACGGGAATCGAACCCATGACCTCTCGCTCCGCGACGATGGCTGTCGGGCGTTTAGCCCACTGAGCTACCGCCAAACATGTTACGGAGGCGACATGAACGCGCCTTTTATCTTTCACACTTGCCTCTCACAGTGACCTTGGATGGATGGATGCTATGAGCGTCCCCTTTATAACGGGGCGGTGACATTTGTGCCACAAGGCTCGAAAAACAAAAAAAAAAACAAAAAAACGCGCCGTTGAAACCATCGTCCTATTCGGCGCGTTTCCAATACAAGTTTAATTTCGTGAACGCTTTAACACACCGTGAGGTGGCCGTTTTAGCGCAAGCCTCGCTCATAGCATCCATCCAGACCGACAAATATCTCTCCGACGCTTGCCTGGCTGTCGCACCGCGTTCCCTGCTCGCCCTGCGAGAACGGCCAGGCTAGAGGGAAGACACGACGCGCGTAGCGTTTCTCTTCGCATTTCACGACGCTTTGACGGAGTGCATATGGAACATTAGTTTACTATGTGCTTTTTGATGACATCATTGCTCGGGCTTCATCATATGCGGAGTCCACGTATATGTTAAGAACTTCAGCTACCGCAAAAGTTAAATCATGATCGTGGGCGTTTGTCGTCGGTACGGAGATGTGCCACTAGGCGTCAACGTGAGTGCGATGCGTCTACATCAAGCGGTGGTATACCTGCCAAACAACAGTGGACGTTGTACAAGCTCTCATATACCAATGCACTATTAACAATAAACTACTTCTGTGACGACACGTTTAACTTTCGCGTTATACCGATTCCTATCATAGAGGGATCAACCAACCTTTTTCCGCATGTTGGTGTCACGTAGCACGGGAACTTATTACCAGCTGGCAGCTGACCAATAATCTCTCGCATACTACCTGAAAGCATCACGTCTGACAGAACGAGGCCCTCGCTATGAATGAAGGAAACAAGCGTTAATTTTAAGGGCTCGTTTTTCTTTTTTATACACAACATTAATGAGCACTAACAGATAATAATGCCAAGGAAAGTATAGGGGATGTTTTTAGTAGTAAATGTAAGGTAAATGTCAAGAAAGAAAAGCGGACGAAAAGATAGCTTGCCGCAGCCAGGGACCGAACCTGCGACCTTCAAATAACGCCTCCGAGCTCTACCAACTGAGCTACCGCGGCGGACATCCCCCCGTCCACTTTATAGGGTATGTATGTACATTTAAACGTGGGAGCGTCGGTCAGCGCCGCCACTAGCCATGACGGCGAGTGTGGAACACTCTTCTTCTGCCTGTTGGCGTCACGTAGCACGTGAACTTTTTACGCGCTGGCAGCTGACCAATAATCCCCCGCATACTACCTGAAGGCTTCAAGTGTGCCAGAACGAGACCCTCGCTATGAATGAAGGAAAGAAGCGTTAATTTTAAGGGCTCGTTTTTCTTTGTTATACACAATATTGTCAAGTGGTCGTGACGTCGACGAAGGCAGCAGTCAGCACGTCCGAGATGAAACTCTTTACTAGGCCGAACTTGTGGCCGGGAAACTGAAAGTCAAGCTACAGCAATAATTTGATAGCGACGAACAGAGCGTTGACCGTCGATCAAATGACAAGCGGTGAAGCGCGTCGGTATTTATACACGTGCCGTCGAATATTCCAGCGTTTTCGCTGGCTGTCGCGCAAGTTCTAGAATAAGCTCGAGTGTTCGCGTCTTGCGCGCAATCTTAAAACGATCTACAATAATCGCGAAGCATGTAGAACAATGAGGCGCGGTTCGCGCTGAGTGTTGCTCACAGTCTTTGTGGACGAAAAACGAATACAGCAAAAGTGATAATAAGAAACGCCCGTGGCAATGCCCCCCTCTGAAAAAGCATCGTCTCGATGATTAAAACAGAACATTCCAATGCATGCAACAATAAATAACAAGAATAAAGCAACAAAGTACAATAAACAATAAGCACAAGCAAGAAAGTACAATAATAAAGTAAAATGACAGTCCTCAGATTCGCTAACGCGCGTAATATGGTTTGAGGCGCACGACATGGACGACTTCAGGTCGTGCACGGCACTGCTGAGAGTTCGTAATGCCGTCATGGACAACCTCGTAGTCGAGTGCGCCGAGGCGTCGAAGTACCCTGTACGGTCCGAAGTATCGTCAAAGAAGGTTCTCATTAAGACCCCGTCGGCGTATTGGCGTCCATACCCATACACGGTCACCGGGTTGGTATTCCATGTGGCGTCGTAAAAGGTTGTAGCGGCGGCTGTCAGTCGTCTGCTGGTTCTTGATCCGTAGGCGGGCGAGCTGTCGTGCTTCTTCGGCGCGCTGTAAGTAAGCGGGGGTGTCGAGATTTTCTTCGTCGGTGACGTTGGGGAGCATGGGGTCGAGCGTCGTCGCCGGGCTTCTTCCGTAGACCAAAATGTACGGCGTCATCTGCGTCGTTTCTTGGACGGCCATGTTGTAAGCGAAGGTCACGTACGGAAGGACGGCGTCCCACGTCTTGTGCTCAACGTCGGCGTACATGGCCAGCATGTCGGCGATGGTCTTCTTTAGACGCTCGGTGAGGCCATTGGTTTGTGGGTGGTAGGCGGTGGTGCGGCGGTGGTTCGTCTCGCTGTACTTGAAGATCGCCTGAGTTAGGTCCGCAGTAAAGGCGGTACCTCTGTCTCAGATGGGGACCTCTGGGGCACCATGATCCAAGACGATGTTCTCCTCGAAGAACTTGGCTACCTCGGCGGCACTGCCTTTGGGCAAGGCATTTGTCTTGGCATAGCGGGTGAGGTAGTCAGTTGCTACGACGATCCACTTGTTGCCGGAAGTCGACGTCGGGAACGGCCCCAGTAGGTCCATCCCAATTTGCTGAAACGGCCGGTGAGGTGGTTGGATTGGCTGCAGAAGTCCCGCTGGCCTAATCAGCGGTGTCTTCCGTCGCTGGCAATTTCGGCAAGTCTTAACGTAGTGGGCGACGTCGGCAGGAAGCCGTGGCCAGTAGTATTTTTCCTGTATCCTCGCGAGCGTGCGGAAAAAGCCGAGGTAACCAGCCGCTGGGTCGTCGTGCAGGGCCTGCAGAACTTCTGGTCGCAGTGCCGAAGTTACAATGTTAAGGTAGTTGGCCCGGGCCAGAGAGAAGTTCTTTAGGAGGACGTCGTTTTTCAAGAGAAATGACGCCAATCTCCGCCTGAATATTTTCGGAACAACGGCGGTCCTGCCCTTGAGGTATTCCACAAGGCCCCTGAGTTCCGGGTCGGCTTGCTATCGTTCAGCGAAGTCGTCGGCACTTATGGTTCCCAAGAAGCAGTCATCCTCCTGGTCATCCTGCGGCGGTGGGTCGCCGGGGGCGCGAGACAGGCATGAAGCGTCGGAGCGTTTTCTTCCGGATTTGTAAACGACGGTTATGTCGAATTCTTGAAGTCGTAGGCTCCACCGTGCGAGGCGACCTCAAGGGTCCTTCAAGTTAGCTAGCCAACACAAGGCGTGGTGGTATCTCACAACTTTGAAGGGCCGGCCGTAGCGGTAGGGGCGAAACTTCGATGTAGCCCAGATGATGGCCAGGCACTCCTTTCCTTTTGTGGAATAGTTGATTTCTGCCTCTGATAGCGACCGGCTAGCATAACTGATGACCCTTTCCAATCCGTCGGTCTTCTGCACAAGGAGGGCGCCGAGTCCTACGCTGCTTGCGTAGGTGGGAATTTCCGTATCGGTGTATTCGCCGAAATGCGCAAGTATCGGAGGCGTCTGAAGGCTTCGTTTCAATTCTTGAAATGCTTCAAGCTGCGACGTTTCCCACTTAAATTCGACGTCGGCCTTCGTGAGTTGCGTCAGTGGCTCCGCGCTCCGTGAAAATGCCTTGACGAAACGTCTGTAATAGGCGCACTAGCCGAGAAAACGGCGTACGGCCTTCTTGTCGGTGGGCGTCGGGAAGTCAGCGATGGCAGCTGTTTTCCGCGGGTCCGGGCGAACACCATCCTTGCTGATCACATGACCCAAGAACAAGAGCTCCTCGTACGCGAAGCGGCACTTTTCAGGCTTCAAAGTGAGTCCGGAGATCTTGATTGCTTGAAGTACAGCTTCAAGGCGCCGAAGGTGTTCGTCGAAGTTTGAGGAAAACACAACGACGTCGTGCAAGTACACGAGGCACGTCTGCCACTTCAAGCTGGCCAGTACTGTATCCATAACCACTTGAAAAATCGCAGGTGCCGAGCAAAGACCAAAAGGCATGACCTTGAACTCAAACAGGCCGTCTGGTGTTATAAAGGCAGTCTTTTCTCGGTCTCTCTCGTCGACTTCTATTTGCCAGTAACCGGTCTTGAGGTCCACCGACGAGAAATACTTTGCGTTGTATAATCGATCCAGGGTGTCGTCTATCCGGGGAAGGGGATACACGTCCTTCTTCGTGACTTTGTTCGGGCGACGATAATCGACGCGAAAACGGAGAGTCACATCCTTCTTCTTCACTAGCACCACGGGGGATGCCCAGGGACTGTTTGACTGCTGGATGATGTCGTTGCGTAGCATTTCGTCGACCTGTTTCTTCACGGCCCCCCGTTTCCGCTTCGAAACCCGGTAGGGACTCTGACGGAGTGGTCGAGCATTTTCTTCTGTTATAACGCGGTGCTTAGCAAGGGGCGTTTGTCGGACCCGCGATGACGACGAGAAACATTCCTTGTTTTTCTGCAGAAGGCATTGAAGCTGTTGCTGTTCGCGAGCGGGAAGACTTGGTTTTACGTCGAAGGGTGGCTCAGGTATTGGGGTAGTCGTCGTAGCTTCGTCAGAATCTGAAAAGGCAAGCGCATCGCTGACGGCCAAGATTACTTCGATGCATGCAATTGTCGTATGTATGCAATTAGGTGCCTCCATTCTTGGCTGAAGTTCGTTAGCATCACGCTTTCTTTTCCTTCATGCAACCGAGCAATTACCCTTGCGGCGCAGGTGTCACGGTCTAGTAGCAAACGCTGATCGCTCTCGATGACACCTTCGATGTCTTCAGCTTTTTCGGTGCTGACGGTAATTATGACGCTGGAGCGAGGCGGGATGGTAACTTGATCTTCAAGCACGTTGAGGGCATGGTGACATGGATTCGTATCCGGCGGTGTCGTTTTGTCCGACGATAGGGTTATCGACTTGGTTCTTAAGCCGATGACGGCGCCTTGATGGTTTAAGAAATCCATGCCAAGTATGACGTCCCTGGAGCAGTGTTGCAAGATTACGAAACTCGCAGGATACGTGCGATGATTGATTGTTACTCTTGCTGTGCAGACTCTTGCTGTGCTGTGCAGACTTGCTGTGCAGACTGTGCCCCTTGCGCGGTCGATTATATTACGATGAACATCCAACAACTAGCCCAACTCGCGATCCTGCTCACGGCGGCGTTATTAGATGGCCTCCAGCGGTACGGATTTCGGGGCCTTCCCAAACAGTCTTAACTTCAACTTCGTGGCGAAAGGCCCACTGATGACGCAATAGTCGGCTCACGGCTGGAGGGGGGCGTTCGGTACATGGACCGGCAAGCACCTCCACCAGACGTCACGTGGTCGTGACGTCGACGAATGCAGCAGTCAGCATGTCCGAGATGAAACTCTTTATTAGGCCGAACTTGTGACCGGGAAACTGAAAGTCAAGCTACAGCAATAAACTGATAGCGGCGAACACAGCGTCGACCGTCGATCAACTGACAAGCGGTGAAGCGCGTCGGCATTTATTTTGAACTTGAACTTTCTTTCCAACACAAAAATTTGGGGTTTCCCCAGGCAAAAAAAGCTGTTGAAAAACACCTTGAAGGGACTTGGGGGACCGTACAGGCAGCAGCGAATAAAAATGGTAACTAATACAACTAGGTATAACTAATATAACTTGATACAAACTTAAACTTGATAAGATATATTAGCGTCGTTACACAGGGAAAAATAAACATAAGAACATGCAACAAAATTCACAGATACAGCGAAATAAATGTTACAGGGAAATGCACAAGAAAATTAAAATGCACCTATACAATTAGGAAAATTGCACATACCGAAAATGCAAACGTTGGAACATATAAAAAGGGATTAACAATTGTGCAGTGACAATAAATGAGATTATGCTGTAACGGCTGTACAGTCGTTTAATAGGAAATGTCTTGCTTGTTTTTTAAATGCGAAGCATTTCTTAGCGAACCTCTGGCACTTTGAGCGTTTCTATCTACGTATCTATCTATCTATCTATCTAGCCGCCTACGTCTGGGTGCTCTCATGATCGCCTCCTTAACTTGGTGTAGACCAAAATTTGCATAGGAAGGTAAGAGGATTTGACGAATATGATTGCCGGCTCATGATATGAATAACGTTAAAAAATTGTCGCGTACGTCGTCAAACCCTTTCCACTAGACACGTGTGGCACATACCCGTTTACCACGGGCTGTGGTGTACGGGTATGCGCCACAGGTGATTGACAGTTTATATCTACCCAGCAACGGCGAGAACAGACAGTGCTAACTTAAATGTTAGAGCGTTAAGGAAAACCAACATCGGCAGCATTGACTCAACGAATGGAAAGAATGAAAATTAGGATCCTAGAAGGAATCGAACCCAAGCATTCTGCGTGGCAATCAGGTATTCTACCACTGAGCCACGCCAGGTCTGTAATCTGGTTTGAAAAAGCAGCCTACGCAGGCGTAATATCAGTGCAACGCCAATTGTGGTTGTGGTGCTGGCTATGTAATTTTGCAAGAAAGCAATAAACGCTACATGATACTCCTATGATGTGTACTCCTACGATACAGGTGTCATATCAGATTAGTGTCTGTAGTTCCAGTGTTGGCTCCGCTTTTATAGCAGTCTAATAAACATTACGTTTGTATTCCTATTGCCACGCCCACTTCTTGTCTTGTTTTGATGTATTCGGGTTTGACCGGCAGGGACGGTTATCAACGCTCGACGCTGTCCGCGAAGCATTGTTCGAGAAGCTTCACGTCTATAGTAGATCGTTCTGTTAAGATTGCGCCCCGCACGCGAACGTTCCAGCTTTGTCTAGAGATAACGCCGCCACCAGCGATATTGCTGGAAAGTTCGATACCGCCTGTATAAAAGCCGACGCGATTGACCGCTTGTCAGTTGATCGACGGACGACGCCCTGTTCGCCGCTATATTTGTACAGCGTGTATTGCTGTAGTTCCAGTTCTCATTTTCCGGCCACAAGTTCGGCCAAATAAACAGTTTCATCCTGCAAACGCCGACTGCTGTCTTCATCGACGTCACGACCACGTGACATCTGGTGGAGGTGCTGCTTCGCTCATGTTCCGGTCGCCCCCGTCAGGCCGTGAACCCAGTCCGGGCCGCAACGAAGACATTGACGCCTACCCCGAACAGCGAGCAAGCCGCAGGACACAAGGACTACCTCCAGAATACCAGCCTTTACACGACAAGACCAGGAAGACCCCGACCATGACCAACACAACAGCGACAATGACAGCAACCATGCCGCTTGCACCCGTGCTGCTACAGCGCCCAAAGGAACCACCGACCTTTCACGGATCATCTGCTGAAGACCCGGAAAGTTGGCTGGAGAAGTACGACCGCGTCGCCATTTTTAACGAATGGACCGATGAAGACAAGTTCAGACACGTCTACTTCGCCTTGGAGGACTCTGCCCGAACTTGGTTCGAGAACCAAGAGCGAAGCCTCACGACGTGGGACATTTTTCGGACAAGATTCCTTGCCACATTCACGAGTGTCGTCCGCAAGGAGAGGGCCGAAGCTCTGCTGGAAACCCGTGTGCAGCTTCCAAACGAGAACGTGGTGCTGTACGCGGAAGAGATGAGCAGACTGTTCCGACACGCCGACCCAGCCATGCCCGAGGACAAGAAAGTCCGCTTGCTCATGCGAGGGGTAAAGCAAGAGCTCTTCGCTGGGCTAATGCGGAACCCACCGTCGACAGTCCAAGAGTTCGTCTCAGAGGCGACGACGATTGAGAAGACGTTGGAAATGCGCAACCGGCAGTATAATCGCCGATCGATTCAAGACAACCCAGTTGTTCATGCTGTCGGCTCCGACGACCTGCGCGAAACGATCCGAGCGATCGTGCGGGAAGAACTACGCAGGCTCTTACCCTCACCACAGCCTGAAGTTGCGTCGATCGCTGACATCGTCCGAGAGGAAATCCAGCAGTCTCTGGGCACCCCCGAGTCAGCGCAGCCGCAGCTGCAAGCAGTGACCTATGCTGCTGCAGCCCGACGCAACGCCCCCCCTCCTCGCCCAAGTCAAGACGCCGCGCCGCCGCCACCGACGTCACACCACCCGCCAGCCGGCCAGCGATACACGCCGAGGAAAACCGACGTTTGGCGCGCCCCCGACCACCGCCCACTCTGTTACCATTGCGGAGAAGCTGGCCACACTTACCGCCGCTGCCAGTACCGACAGATGGGACTGCGTGGATTCGCCATCGACGCGCCGCGTCCACAGCGAGGGGAAAGACCACGTGACATCGCCGACTACCTCGCGGGAACGCAATGGACGCCCCGACAACCTTCCCGTTCGCCGTCGCCAGGCCGCTACGTCTCTCCCCAACGCCGACCATACACTGGCCCAACTCGGGGCCGGTCACCTAGCCCGTATCCGAAAAACTAAGGGCAGCAACCGATGGAGGTGCGGTTGCTGTACGACGAAATACCGAAGATCCTCCGCCGCCGACGACAACGCCGCAACGACATCTAAAGAACACGCCGCAAGCCGAACGAAGCCCTGACGTCGAAACTTCACGGCCCGAAGAAGACCTGACGACACAACGACGAAGCAGCGGGACAAACCGACGTAGCCGTGATCTGACGCCGCGACCAAATCGAAACGGTAGGCGACGAACGAGTGACCTCGACGTTCTCATCGACGGCCACAACGTCACCGCTCTCGTCGATACTGGAGCCGACTATTCCGTCATTAGTGGACCGTTCGCGACGAAGCTGAAGAAAGTCAAGACCGCCTGGGAAGGCCCCGAAATCCGCACAGCGGGAGGTCACCTAGTAACGCCGGCAGGAATCTGCACAGCGAGGGTCTCCATCAACAACCGGATTTATCCCGCAAGCTTTGTAGTCCTTCAGCATTGCTCCCGAGATGTCATCCTTGGTATGGACTTCTTAGGCCTTCATGGTGCAGTCATCGACCTCAGATCGAAGTCGATAACACTATCTACAGAAAAAGCATTACCGCGGTACACGCCGCCAGGGAAGCATGCCTTGAATGTGCTGGAAGACCAAGTCATCATTCCCCCTCGCTCCAGCGTCATCATTTCCGTCGGCTCTCAGAAAGTAGCAGACCTGGAAGGCGTCATTGAAGGCGACCAGCACCAGTTGATTAACCGCGAGATTTGCGTCGCAAGAGGAATAGCAGAGTTGCGGGGAGGCAAAGCAACAGTGATGCTCACAAATTTTAGCAACGAGTATAAGCACGTAAACAAAGGCACGACAGTCGCCTACATAGAAGAAATCACGGCTACGTCGATGGCTTTCGCCATCGCCGATTCTTCCGAGCCAACACCGACGAACCAAGCTTCTCAACCAGTTTTCGACGTTAATCCTAGCCTTCCGAAGCATAAACAAGAACAGCTCAAAACCCTGCTCTTGAAATACAGGGACTGCTTTTCGTCATCGTCAAGAATCCGCCAGACCCCAGTCGCAAAACATCGCATCATAACAGAGGAAAATGCCAGGCCACTCCGGCAGAGCCCGTACAGAGTTTCAACGCGAGAACGCGAATCCATAAAGAAACAAGTCGACGAAATGCTACGCGACGACATCATCCAGCCGTCGAAGAGTCCATGGGCGTCACCCGTGGTGTTAGTGAAGAAGAAAGACGGAACCCTACGCTTCTGCGTCGATTATCGCCGCCTGAACAAAATCACGAAGAAGGACGTCTACCCTCTCCCACGGATAGACGACACCCTGGATCGACTCTACAACGCGAGGTACTTTTCGTCGATGGACCTCAAGACCGGCTATTGGCAAATCGAAGTCGACGAGAGAGACCGAGAGAAGACTGCCTTTATAACACCAGACGGCCTCTTCGAGTTCAAGGTTATGCCCTTTGGTCTTTGCTCGGCACCTGCGACGTTCCAGCGCGTTATGGACACCGTGCTGGCTGGACTGAAGTGGCAGACTTGCCTTGTGTACTTGGACGACGTCATTGTGTTTGCCTCAAGCTTCGACGAACACCTCCGGCGCCTTGACACTGTACTACAAGCAATCAAGACTTCTGGCCTCACCTTGAAGCCTGAAAAGTGCCGCTTTGCATACGAGGAGCTGCTGTTTTTGGGTCACGTGATCAGCAAAGGTGGTGTTCGCCCAGACCCGCGGAAAACAGCTGCCATCGCTGCCTTCCCGCCCCCCACCGACACGAAAGCCGTGCGCCGTTTTCTCGGCTTGTGCGCCTACTACAGGCGCTTTGTCAAGGAATTTTCACGAATCGCCGAACCGCTAACTCACCTCACGAAGACCGACGTGCCATTCAAGTGGGAAACGGCGCAAATCGAAGCATTTGAAGAACTGAAACGACGCCTTCAGATGCCTCCTATACTAGCACATTTCGACGAATACGCCGATACGGAAATCCACACCGACGCAAGCAGCGTAGGACTCGGCGCCGTCCTTGTGCAGAAGACTGACGGGCAGGAAAGGGTCATCAGTTATGCTAGCCGGTCGCTATCAAAGGCAGAAACGAACTATTCCACAACAGAAAAGGAGTGCCTAGCGATCATCTGGGCTGCATCCAAGTTTCGCCCCTACCTTTATGGCAGGCCCTTCAAAGTTGTGAGCGACCACCACGCATTGTGTTGGCTAGCTAACTTGAAGGACCCTTCAGGTCGCCTCGCACGGTGGAGCCTACGACTTCAAGAATTCGACATTACCGTCGTTTACAAGTCCGGAAGGAAACACTCCGACGCTGACTGCCTGTCTCGCGCCCCCGTCGACCCACCGCCGCAGGACGACAAGGAGGACGACTCCTTCTTGGGAATCATAAGTGCCGACGACTTCGCCGAACGACAGCGAACGGATCCAGAACTCAGGGGCCTTGTGGAATACCTCGAGGGCAGGACCACCGTTGTTCCGAAGGTATTCACGCGGGGACTGGCGTCATTTTTCTTGCGCAACGGTGTTCTCCTAAAGAAGAACTTCTCACCGCTTCGAGCCGATAGCCTTCTCGTGGTACCCTCGACATTGCGGCCAGAGGTCCTCCAGGCTCTGCACGACGACCCGACGGCTGGACACCTGGGTGTTTCTCGCACGCTAGCAAGAATACAGGAGAAGTACTACTGGCCGCGCCTTTCCGCCGACGTCACTCGTTACGTGAAGACCTGCCGGGACTGTCAGCGACGCAAGACACCGCCCACTAGGCCAGCCGAACTTCTGCAGCCTATCGAGCCACCTCGACGGCCGTTCCAGCAAATCGGGATGGACTTACTGGGTCCGTTCCCGACGTCCAATACCGGAAACAAATGGATTGTCGTAGCTACAGACTACCTCACCCGCTACGCCGAGACGAGGGCCCTGCCTAGAGGCAGTGCCGCCGAGGTAGCGAAGTTCTTCGTTGAGAACATCGTCCTGCGTCATGGCGCCCCAGAAGTTCTCATCACCGACAGAGGTACGGCGTTTACTGCTGACCTAACTCAGGCAATACTGAGATACAGCCAAACAAGCCACCGCCGGACCACAGCGTACCACCCACAGACAAATGGCCTGACCGAGCGGCTAAACAAGACCATCGCCGACATGTTGGCCATGTATGTCGACGTCGAACACAAGACGTGGGATGCCATCCTTCCGTATGTGACCTTCGCATACAACACGGCCGTCCAAGAAACGACGCAGATGACTCCGTACAAGTTGGTCTACGGAAGGAGCCCGGCGACGACGCTCGACGCCATGCTACCCAACGTCACCGACGAAGAAAACCTCGATGCCGCCGCTTACTTACAACGTGCCGAAGAAGCTCGACAGCTCGCCCACCTGCGCATCAAGACCCAGCAGCACACCGACAGCCGTCGCTACAATCTTCGACGACGCTTCGCGGAATACCAGCCCGGCGACCGTGTTTGGGTCTGGACGCCGATACGCCGACGTGGGCTTAGCGAAAAACTCCTTCGGCGATACTTCGGGCCATACAAGCTTCTTCGACGCCTCGGCGCTCTTGACTACGAGGTGATCCCGGACGGCATTACGAACTCCCAGCGACGCCGCGCACGACCTGAAGTCGTCCATGTCGTGCGCCTTAAGCCGTTTTTTGCGCGTTAGCGAACCTGGGGACTCTATTTTTCTTCCTTTGTTATTGTAATTTATTTTTGTATGCACTTGTTTTTTTTCTTTCTTCTATGTTCTTTCACAAGCATCGGGACTACGCTTTTTCAGAGGGGGGCAATGCCACGCCCACTTCTTGTCTTGTTTTGATGTATTCGGGTTTGACCGGCAGGGACGGTTATCAACGCTCGACGCTGTCCGCGAAGCATTGTTCGAGAAGCTTCACGTCTATAGTAGATCGTTCTGTTAAGATTGCGCCCCGCACGCGAACGTTCCAGCTTTGTCTAGAGATAACGCCGCCACCAGCGATATTGCTGGAAAGTTCGATACCGCCTGTATAAAAGCCGACGCGATTGACCGCTTGTCAGTTGATCGACGGACGACGCCCTGTTCGCCGCTATATTTGTACAGCGTGTATTGCTGTAGTTCTAGTTCTCATTTTCCGGCCACAAGTTCGGCCAAATAAACAGTTTCATCCTGCAAACGCCGACTGCTGTCTTCATCGACGTCACGACCACGTGACACTATGATTCAGCAAGCTATATTGAAGCATTGCTCGACCCCGGAGGAATACATTAACGAAGGTTACATATGATATCCACATCACCGCACCGTAAAGTGCACTTCGTCCACCAGAACGTTCTCGGTACACGTATAAGCACTACATATCAGTTTACTGCTTCTGGTGTAGGTAATACCCACGTTGCCATTCGCAGCGTTACCCAACCGTAAACAACTGCTTATATAAGACATATGCGGCTCTTCAACATATATATGGGTGCGTATAAAATTTATACACATCTTTAGCGCCATTTTGTAACTTGTCGTTCAGTAAAAAAAGTTACGCCACAGTCACCTACCCGCCGCATGCTTCGCATAACATGGACTCCCACGGTACGTGGGATCTGCCGAATTTTTAAATCTATGGGGTGGGATATCAAAATTAATTTCTGAAGATACACGATTTATTAGTGCAGGTATCTGATAAGTGAGGGCTGACCTTCCATAATTCGTACGTGTTCTTGGTATTGGTGTCTGTGTATTACGTAGTGTATAACGTCCTGATGTTGCATGTGACATGTCTGTCATATCATGTTTCTGTATGTGCAGGAGGAGTTTATAGTCGTATAATTTGCTTGCTTTAAGCAAATTATACTTAAGAATTAAAGGATTTGTTGGTAAGTCTTTTGGTTCACCAAAATAGTTCTCGAATAGTCTGAGCATCACGTAGAAAACAGCGCTACGAGACGGGACAAAGAAAGGGCACAAACACAGCGCCGTGTTTGTGCCCTTTCTTTGTCCCGTCTCGTAGCGCTGTTTTCTACGTGAAGTCATGCACCAACCAGCCCAAATCCGTACCCTACTGTAGTCTGAGCACTTTCTTTTGCAATGTTTCCAGTTTATTGTAATTTGTAGTTGTCGTGGTACCCCAAACAAGTGTGCAATAAGATAAGCGGGAGTAGAAATGCGCGTAATGTATCGCCTTTTTTAGATGTAAAGGAATTAAACCGGATAGTTTAAATATTATACCAACGGCTCTGCTTAGCTCTGAAGTGAGTTTGTTGATGTGTGTATTCCACGACATGGTTTCTTCAAACCATACTCCTAAAAATTTCTGATATTTTACGCGCTCTAAGACGGTGCCCTGATACGTTAGCGTAAGCACAGTGTCACAGGGCTTATTACGGGCTTAAAGAGGACGTAATTAGATTTCTTTTTATTTAGGGATAATTTATTTGCGTGAAGCCAACCATCCAGCTGAACAAGATATTCGTTTATCGCTTTCTGAAGCTGAGTAAGTGTGTGCGCTGAAAAAAAGACGTTGGTGTCGTCAGCGTACATTACTAACTTGGGAGAGTTAGGAATATTAAATAAGTCGTTAACATACAATATAAATAACAAGGGTCCCAGAATCGACCCCTGGGGCACTCCTTGTTTTATCGTGGTTTTAGGGGAGGTGACATCACCAATTTTGGCACACTGCTTCCTACAAGAAAGATAATTCTTTAAAAGATCTAAGGCGACGCCGCGAATGCCATAATCATTGAGTTTCAGTAGCAAAATGTCGTGATCAACGCAATCGAACGCTTTCCTTAGATCAATGAAAAGACCTACACTGTAGAGTTTGTTTTCAATGTCATGTAGTATTTTATCCTTCACATGTAAGAGAGCTAGCTCAGTGGTTTTCTTTTTCTGGAAACCATACTGTGCATCGTTTATAATTTGGTGCTTATTTATGAAATTAACAAGACGCGTGTTGTTGACATTTTCAAATACTTTAGATAACACGGGTAGCACCGAAATGGGTCTGTAATTACTTATATCACCAACAGCACCTCCCTTATATATTGGGCATATGCGAGCAAGCTTCAGATCTGAGGGGAAGATTCCAGTTTCAAGCATTCTTTAATAATGTGTGTTAATGGTGAAGATATAGGAGCCGCAACGTATTTAATGGGTAAGGCACTTAACTCGTCAATTGCTGCCGAAACATTGTTTCTAATTTTGCCCAATAATTTTTCTACCTCTTGTGGACTTGTAGGAAATAAACTAATTGAGTGTAGCAACCTTTCGCGTTTATGTGTAGTAACATGACAGGTTTCAGAACTGAGATTTGTTTGAAATTCGCCCACATTCGTAAAGTATTCGTTCATTTCTGTAAGTGCTTCCAATTCCGTTTTGCCATTGGCAAAAGCGGCAATGTTAATACGACGTTTTACTTTCGAGTTGTTTGATAAATTATTTATTTCGTTCCACAGCTTTCTGGGTTCATTAAGTATACTAGCAAAAAGCGTTTGATAGTAGCAGGCCTTAGCCTTTTTCAAATTGGCATTTAACTTATTACGGTATTTTTTAAAATCGCTAAGTAGAGCAGCGTCACGTGTCTGTACAAATGCATGATACATTCTGTTTTTATGTTTTATTCTTTTGTACAAACGTCGACTAACCCAAGGCTTGCGAATTTTTTTTCTTCCTGCGGAATGGAACAAGTGGGAAGTGTCGGTCATAGATAACCTTAAGTGCCTCATTAAAAAGACTGTATGCTTTATCAGGGTCTTTTTCTGCGTAAACGAAGTTCCACTGTGTGGTTTCCAGCGCATGATAAAATTCGTTAAGCTGATCCGAGTTCATTCTGCGATAAAACGGCTTTTCGTTGGTGTCGCGTCTGTCACTGTCAAGCGGCAAAAATGTGAAGACAGGCAGGTGATCGCTTACATCAAGTGATAATATACCACTGGTGCAAGTTTGACTGGGGGCGTTTGTGATACTTACATCGAGCAAAGTGGCACTGTGGGTGGTAAGACGAGCAGGTTGTGTGATGACATTGGAACAAGCAAACGAGTCTAGAATAGCTTTCAGCTGCTCACAAGATGCATCCCCACTGAGCATGTCAACATTTACATCACCCATGATAAGGAGTGGATTACGCATCACATGGAGTTTGCGCAGAAGCTTTTCTATAAAAGTAAAAAATTCAGACCCAGTGGGAGGTCGGTAAACAGTTGCAACTATTACATTTTGCACACACATTGTAAGACACTTTATATGAGGCGTCATACAGGTCAAGTCGTCGATAACGTCATGATTGAGGGTATCTTTAACATACATACTCATCCCACCACCCCGATTCGAAGAGCGAACAATGTCATTATGAACATAACTCGCGAACTGTGGTGGGCTATCTTTCGGAGTCAGCCAAGATTCCGTAAAACACAAAACATGAAATTTACTCTCAAAACGATTGAGGAACAGGCTGATGTCATCCGTTTTGTTTCTAATGCTGCGAGCATTTAGATTAAATGCAGCAAACTGCTGAGACAACGCTTTGAAGATGCGCAAGAGATTATCTTGGCCATAATATTGGCAATCTGAAACATTGGCCATCCTGGGGTAGTGGAAACAGCCCATGTTCTCAGAGTTAATGCATCTTATCTATATCTTCCCGACAACAGATTCCAAGTCTCTCCGATGTCTCCGATTTTCTCGCGAAGATTTTCCCTCCTTGCGTCCAGACGAATCGCCAGCCAACTTCCGTTTCTTTGCCACCGCGGCACCAAGCAACTGTTTACCCTGACGGGTTAAGTTCTGAGGTCTTGAGACCAATTTCTCTAGCCGAGGGCCTCACTTTTCTAGCTTTCATGAGAACGGCATTCCGCTTGTCGCGTCGCATAAAACGTACGATTAATGCTTCTAGTTCCTTCCTTAGATACGCCCATCCTATGACAGGTGTCAATATCAGATTCCGTGACCGGTTCCTGGATTGCGGCACACAACTTTTTCACAATCTCGAATGGCTCTCCTCCATTTGGCGCACCTTTAATTTCAAGGTTGTTAGCACGGGTGTATTGTTCGAGCTCTTCCACTTTTATTTGTAGCTGTCGATTTTCTGTCACTACTTTCTCGTTAGCTTTCCGTGTTATTACTAGTTCCTCGCGCAAAGCCTTGAATTCTTGCGAGAGCAAATTGACATTGTCACAAGTCTCACTACAGTGATCAACGCTCTGTTTGAAACCACGAAGCTCGGCCCGAATTTCTCTCTTAAAATCCTCAAGCACTTTGTTAATATCCTTCGTCATGTCAGGAAACACAAACACACAATAGTTTGGCAGCAGTGCAAAAGTCAAAAACTCTTATAGTTCTAACACAAGTGGAACAACGCTCACCTGCGTGAAAAAATATACAGTATCAGGCGATGTGAAGTCGATGCGCACTGCCGCCAAACTGAAGATCACCCGGAGGATGGTCGGTTTATATATGCAGGGTCAGGAAACCGCGGGACATGCGCAGGAGTAGTGTGGGTTGCCTGCACCACCAACAGCTGATGTGGCCGGCAACCAACGGATCCGATGCTTTTCCCGCTTCAAAGGACAGTTTTCGCTATGCACACTTGAAACAGGCTGCGTGAAAAAATATACAGTATCAGGCGATGTGAAGTCGATGCGCACTGCCGCCAAACACGGCGATGTGAAGTCGATGTGAAGTCGATGCGCACTGCCGCCATACACGTGCCGTCGAATATTCCAGCGTTATCGCTGGTTGTCGCACAAGTTCTAGAATAAGCTCGACTGTTCGCGTCTTGCGCGCAATCTGAACAAAACGATCTGTAATAATCGCGAAGCATTTAGAACAATGAGGCGCGGTTTGCGCTGAGTGCTGCTGACAGTGTTTGTGGACGAAAAACGAATACAGCAAAAGTGATAAGAAACGCCCGTGGCAATATTAATGAGCACAAACTGAAAATAATGCCAAGAAGGTATAGGGGATGTTTTTAGTAGTAAATGTAAGGTAAATGTGAAGAAAGAAAAGTGGACGAAAAGATAGCTTGCCGTGGGCAGGGGCCAAACCTGCGACCTTCGAATAACGTGTCCGATGCTCTACCAACTGAGCTACCGCGGCGGCCATCCCCCCGTCCAGTTTGTAGGGTATATATGTACATTTAAACGTGGGAGCGTCAGTAAGCGCCGCCAGTAGCCATGACGGCGAGTGAAACGCTCTTTTTCTGCCTGTTGGCGTCACGTAGCATGTGAACTTATTACGAGCTGGTAGCTGACCAATAATCCCTCGCATACTACCTGAAAGCATCACGTCTGCCAGAACGAGACTCTCGCCATGAATGAAGGAAAGAAGCGTTAATTTTAAGGGCTCGTTTTTCTTACACACAATATTAATGAGCACGAACAGACAATAATGTCAAGGAAATGCCAATAAATGCCAATAACGCCAAGGTATCCTTATGACATACAATCTCTCATGGTCTAAACACATTGATCTCACATGCAAAGCTCTTAAGAAATTAGCCTATTTACATCGTACGCTGCTCCGTCTTGCACCTCAAGAAACGAAACTGCTTACCTACAAAGCTCTCATTCATCCCATATTCGAATATGGTTGCGTGGTGTGGAACCCACATAAGAAATGTGACATTAAAAAACTAGAATCCGTTCAAAAAAGAGCTGTCCGTTTTGTATGCAAAAGATATGACAGGGATTTTTCTCCGTCGAATTTTCTTCCTCAACTAGGTCTCACTACACTTGCCAAGCGTCGCCACGTTGAATGCCTGAAATTTCTTTACAATCTAATCAATTCTCCCTGCCTCGACACTCTAGATAGTTATCGTAAGTTCTATAGACCTTTATATACGCGGAGTGACCACGCCCTCAGCATTACAACTTTTTTTCACCCGCACTGGCATGTTCAAATGTAGCTTTTTTCGTGCAACTATTGAACCCTTGAATTTGTTGCCCGGAAGTGTGCGTTGCTTACCACTCAAAGAATTTCTGGAAGCCTGTTCATGGATGTTGATTTGCTGTTATTGTTTTGTTTTCTTTTTCCACTCCTGCAATAGCCTCATGGAGGTTGCAGTATGTAAAAATAAATAAATAAATAAATAAAATAAATAAATCAATAAAAAAGTCACAGTTTCGCCGCAACGGCGAAGCAATGAATGCGATAGCAATAAATTGGAATGTAACGCGAAGAACGGAAAGCAGCTGGAAATTGCCAGCGCGTCGCTCGAGCCCAAAGGTCGCACGAAAAGAACGCACACAGGACGAGCGCGAACTATCATGCGTCACAGCTCGACACCGGAAGCGCACTGCTGAAACATAAAGCAGGACGCACGAAACGAACGAACAGGTACACACAGGACGAGCGCGAACGAACTGTCCCAGTCGTTACTTATTTCCGTTTGAACAGCGCGCCCCTTCCGCAAAGACGGCCGCTGCAGGGTCGAAGCGACCTTCGTACGCTCTGTCACTTCAGCGCAGACATCGCGGGGAAAGCACAAGACATACAACCCCCCGCTCCCCCGCCAGCCGCCCCCTTCTTTCCTCAAGATAAGCGCACGAAGGCAACCACGGTCGCAGAAACGGGGTCACGATCTTTAAAGCGCGCCACGCGCGGACATCGCGCCATCTACGTGGTAACGCAAAAAGCATACGTGGGAGTCGATGTTATGCGAAGCATGCGGCGGGTAGGTGACTGTGGCGTAACTTTTTATTGCGATAGCAATTATATGGACAGTCTCGGCTGGATTTTGCCGTCGCCGTCGCCGCCGTCATGCACCGTATATGTATAAGTATATATATATATATATATATATATATATATATATATATATATATATATATATATATAAAAGCCCCAAAGAAAAATAATTCAGAAAAATGCTTCCGAAGCGCGGAATCGAACCAGGGACCTCCTCCGCAGCGAGTGGCGCTAGCCACTACGCCACGAAAGGCAGATCCTCCACGTATGTAACGGCGAGCGTTATATACACACCCTTCACCGCTGGACGGACTCAGAGACGGCTGCGCTTATAAGCGTTTCTTCATTACCAGCGATATGGCGTTAGGAGCGCGACAGGCGCATTTAAAAGTCGTCGGCTCGCTCGCTCGCTTCTTCTTATACTTGCGCAGGGAGAACCTTGCCCTTCCGCTGTCTGCTCGCGCGGTTTTCTTGTGCTGAGGGGAAGAGGGGTGTTTCACGCTTTCACCGTGACGTCCGCGCTCATGTTACTGAGCGTACGAAAGCCACTCGAGCTCAAGGGACGCCGCTAAACGAACAAACAGAAGATGAGCGCGAACTATCAAGTGTCACAGCTCGACACTTGAAGCACGCTAGTTTCCTTCGCTGCTTCGGCCGCCTTTGCGCTGTTCAAACTGAGAGTATCCATTGGCGAGCCTCACTTCATACAGCATTAGTTTCTTGCTATCGCATTCATTGCTTCGGCCTTGCGGCGAAACTGTGACTTTTTTTTACTGAGCGACACGTTACAAAATGACGCTAAAGATATGTTTAAATTTTATACGCACACATATATATGTTGAAGAGCCGCATATGTGTCCCGAGAACGCATGCACGTTTCACGAACTCGCGTGCATGTGTGGAAGACGTTCTTGACAGTTCTTGAACAAGGGCATCATCACCGTGATCAGTGAGCACCAGCAGCTGGTCATGACTTGTTATAGGATCCGGACGTGATCGTGGTGACGAGAGGTCCATGTGTAGTGAAGTATGTGGTATAGTAGAGCTGTTGGAATTCTAGGATGCCTCGGTTCCTACACCTACACCCGTTCATTACGTCACATTTTAGCATAAAAAAGCGACACACGGCTCTTGCCTGCTTAGTGTGAACAAGGAACACGTATGGGTCCCGAAACGTCTCTGTGTTTTTCACCTTGACTTGGTCAGTGAACGCATCTACATCCTCATGCTCGGTCATTTCGTCGACAAATCGGCTGTCGACAGAGCCGGCGACAAGTAGGAACCTGAAGCCACCCTTCGCGTTGGTGAGGTATAGGCCGTCGAGGCTGGTAGGCCTGGATAGTGCTACGCGGACCAACATCAGTGGATGGTATTTGCCGTATTCGTAGAATACCTGGGCGTATGTGGCCTACGTAGCCTAGTCTACAAAGCGGCTGTCACTCAATCTGGCATCATCCTCGGTCAGCATGAGGCCATCGCCCAGGCTCGTAAGAAATGAAGTGGACACTGCGTTGTTCTTGCGGACTAAGTGCAATTTACGGTGCGCTGATGTGGATATCATATGTAACTTTCGTTAATGTATTCCTCCGGGGTCGAGCAATGCTTCAATATAGCTTGCTGAATCATGTGAATACAGACGTAATGTTTATTAGACTGCTTTAAAAGCGGAGCCAACACTGGAACTACAGAAGTTAATCTGATATGATGCATGTGTCGTAGGAGTACACATCGTAGGAGTATCATGTAGTGTTTATTGCTTTCTTGTAAAATTAGATAGCAAGCACCACAACCACAATTGACCTTGCACCGATATTACGCCTGCGTAGGCTGTTTTTCCAAACCAGTTTATAGACCTGGCATGGCTCAGTGGTAGAATACCTGATTCCTACGCAGAATGCTTGGGTTCGATTCCTGCAGGGATCCTAATTTTCATTCATTCCATTCGTTGAGTCAACGCTGCCATTGTTAGTTTTCCTTAACGCTCTAGCATTTAAGTTACCAATGTCCGTTCTCGCCGTTCCTGGGTAGATATAAACTGTCAATCACCTGTGGCGCATACCCGTACGCTGTGGCCCGTGGTAAACGGGTATGTGCCACACGTGTCTAGTGGAAGGGGTTTGACGACGTACGCGACAGGATTTTAACGTTATTCATGTCATGACCCGGCAATCATATTCGTCAAATCCTCTTACCCTCCCATGCAAATTTTGGTCTTCACCAAGTTAAGGAGGCGATCATGAGAGCACCCAGACGTAGGCGGCTAGATAGATAGATAGATAGATAGATACGTAGATAGAAACGCTCAAAGTGCCAGAGGTTCGCTAAGAAATGCTTCGCATTTAAAAGGTGTATATAAACAAGACGAGCGCGAACTAATTGTCACAGTTGTTACTTATTTCTGTTTGAACAGCGCGCTCCTTTCGCAAACGCGGCCGCTGCAGCGAGCGAAGCGAAGCACCCCACCGGCCGCCCCTTCTTTCCTTGAGATAAGCGCACGAAAGCGACGACGCCCTGTAGAGCGAACAGCAACGGCGTTCGCAGGGGCGGGGCGACGATCTTTAAAGCGCGCAACACGCGCGCACGTCGCGCCATCTCTGTGGCCACTAAGAAAGCATGCTGAATTAATTGGTGTATATAAATAGCTCGTCGTTAGCAGGCTGAGAGACGGTGCTGTCGTGGCCTAACGTCTAATGCGGCGGGCTGCAAAGCGAGAGGTCGCCCGTTCGATTGCGCGCGTCGGAAAGAATTTCTTAATTATTAGGGGCGAAGCTCCTTAAGGCGGCACCCGTTCGTCCCTCGTAGTCGTAGTAGTCGTAGTGCGTAACCAGTCTTACGCTTTGACCTCCAAGGTGGTGCCGGTGGGAGATTTTTCCTGTGCGTTGTTGAACAATAAAAAATTCGCAACGTGCGCGTTAACTAAAAGCCGAATTCTTCTGTCTCTCATTCCCCATTAGCAGCCATTGGCATGTTCCAGTAGGAAACGTTAGTAGAAGTGTAAGTGTTAGCTAAAAGCCGACTTCTGTCTCTCATTCCCATTAGCAGCCATTGTTTACCTCCAAGGTAGTGCCTGGTGAGATTTCTCCTGTGCGTGATTAAACAATAAAAATTTTGTTCAAAACGCCGTTGATTGATGAAATAAACCAACGAAAGACGCTAGATGTTTTGTTAAAGCAAAACGAAAGAACGCCAGATGTTTCTAAAGCAAAACGAAAAGACGCCAGCTGCTTAACGAAAGACGATAGATGTTTTCTAAAGCAATGGTTTTCTAAACAATGAAAATTCACAGCGTACATGTAAAATTAAAGTGAGCCGCAAGTCGTCATAACTTTCATCGAACCTTTAGTATAAACGCGCCCGATCTCACGTCGGTGATGATGTACTGGGCAGAATTCACGGAAGATTCATGGTTTATAGATGAACCTCCGCAGCTTCGCCCACTCATCATCATTCACTCCGTGGATATGCTGTGATTTTTTTTTCTTTGTGGCCTTTATATATATATATATATACATACTTATACATATACGGTGAATGACGGCGACGGGGACGGACATTTTCCAGCCGAGACTGTCCATATAATTGCTATCGCAATAAAAGCATACTGATGTAAGAGGTGTATATAAACAAGACGAGCGCGAACTAATTGTCACAGTTGTTACTTATTTCTGTTTGAACAGCGCGCTCCTTTCGCAAACGCGGCCGCTGCAGCGAGCGAAGCGAAGCACCCCACCGGCCGCCCCTTCTTTCCTTGAGATAAGCGCACGAAAGCGACGACGCCCTGTAGAGCGAACAGCAACGGCGTTCGCAGGAGCGGGGCGACGATCTTTAAAGCGCGCAACACGCGCGCACGTCGCGCCATCTATCTGGCCACTAAGAAAGCATGCTGAATTAATTGGTGTATATAAATAGCTCGTCGTTAGCAGGCTGAGAGACGGTGCTGTCGTGGCCTAACGTCTAACGCGGCGGGCTGCAAAGCGAGAGGTTGCCCGTTCGATTCCGCGCGTCGGAAATAATTTCTTAATTATTTTTTTTTGTGGCCTTTCTATAAATATACATACTTATACATATACGGTGAATGACGGCGACGGGGACGGACATTTTCCAGCCGAGACTGTCCATATAATTGCTATCGCAATAATAAATATCCCTGATTTCTGCACGTAAACGCCTTCCTTCCAACCTTCCAGCGTCGACTTTAAATACGTGGAAAGAATTTCTAGAAAAGCCCTGGTAGAAACACCACTTTTATCGGCTAAAACCGTCTCCTGCACTTGTTCGTTAATACATTCATTAACACATTTTAACAAGTCCTCATGCGGCAAGGAGTAATAAAGGTCTTCAGTATCAATACTAAAAGCTTTACAACAGCCGGGGTTCTCCTCTGAGAGGAACTGAACTAGCGCCTGGGAATTACGCATACGAAAAGGGTCTGGAAAACTCAACGAAGTTAAGCAGTTCTGCAAATAACTAGACCGGACCGCTCACACAGTCATTTTTCACTTGTGAACAAGGCTCCCGTACGGGCGCCGAAACGTCGTGCTTTTATTTGCTTTTAATCGTGGTCAGAGTTTTGTTTTAATTGTCTTCATGTCTGTTCCTGACCAGACGGGTTTCCATCCAACTATCGATTTCATAACTAGATACAGTGACGTGCCAGGTGCCATTCTCTGGGACAACTGCTAGAAAAGGAATCTCGTTCCTATGTGTTTTCGTTGAAAAAAACAATTTCAAAAAAAGTGATTTAGCCTTCTTGACATTGCAAGCTATTCTCTCAAGGTTACGTCGTAACAAAAGGTCGACAGCACGTTGCTTAACTACTGATGGTTTAAGTTTTACCGTACTAAAATTCTTTGTCATGGCTGTTAACGCTTTTTCCGAGAACAAACTGCCCGGCATAATTACAAAATACCCTTCCTCGTTTGAAATTACTGGCCTCACTTCCTTCTCCACACAATAATTAACGAAAGGCCGGATAAGATCAGGACACTTGAGATGCATATTAGATCCCTTGATGCTAGCAACACAGTCTGAAATGCAGTGGGAACGCTCTTCTTCAGGAACTAGTCTAGTGATTGTACGCGGCAAACTTAAAACGTCTATTGCTTTCAGGTTCGGCTTAAAACAGTATTTAGGACCTAAGGCTGGGGTTTTGCAGTGACTATTTTTTAAGGCAGCTCCTCCTAGGATTAGCAAGTTATTTTGCGGTGAAACGGTAGAAAAAATTTTCCTGTTACATGGTTGAAATTGTCGAAGTCTATTCAGTTGTTAGTCGGCGTTTGAGGTGTCCTGACTACTTCCTTGTGTCCGTGTTTGCACGCCCTGTCTTTTTAGAATGCATACCAACGTATTCAAGGGAGTATTAAATGCGAAGCATTTCTTAGCGAACTTCTGCGACTTTGAGCGTATCTATCTATCTATCTATCTATCTATCTATCTATCTATCTATCTACCTATCTATCTATCTATCTATCTATCTATCTATCTATCTATCTATCTATCTATCTATCTATCCGCCTACGACTTTGTGCTCTCCTGGTCGCTTGGTTAATCGAATGTACACCGAAATTGGCATGGCGTAACATGACTGTATGACGAACATAAATGAAGTCATAACATTAAAATCATGACACGCATGTCATGTACAGCATGACTTACGTGCCACGCTCATGGGGCGCTGGCGGCCGTATCGCTAGCTTGATCTATCCCGAAAATAGTATTGTGTGACGTGACCGTGTGACGAACATAAAAACACGTGTTAACATGAAAATCATGACATGCATGTCATGTACAGCATGACTTACGAGCCACGCTCATGGGGCACTGGCGGCCGTTTCGCTAGCTTGATCTACCCCGGAATCGGTATTGCGCGACGGGACCGTGTGACGAACATAAAAACACGAGTTAACATGAAAATCATGACACGCATGTCATGTACAGCATGACTTACGTGCCACGCTCATGGGGCGCTGGCAGCCGTATCGCTAGCTTGATCTATTCCGAAAAGGGTATTGCGCGACGTGACTGTGTGACGAATATTAAAACTCGAGTTAACATGAAAATCATGACACGCATGTCATGTACAGCATGACTTACGTGCCATGCTCATGGTGCGCTGGCAGCCGTTTCGCCAGCTTGATCTACCCCGGAATCGGTATTGCGCGACGTGACCGTGTGACGAACATAAAAACACAAGTTAAAATGAAAATCATGACACGCATGTCATGTACAGCATGTGCCACGCTCATGGTGCGCTGGCGGCCGTTTCGATAGCTTGATCTACCCCGGAATGGGTATTGCGCGACGTGACCGTGTGGCGAACATAAAAACACGAGTTAACATGAAAATCATGACACCCATGTCATACACAGCATGACTTACGTGCCACGCTCATGGGGCGCTGTTGGCCGTTTGTCTAGCTTGATATACACCAAAATTGGTATCTTGCGACGTGACGGTCTGACGAACATATATAACAGGAGTTAACTGAATGTCATGACACACATGACATGTACAGCGTGACTTACGTACCACGCTCATGGTGCGCTGGCGGCCGTTTCAAACGCTAGCTTGATCTACCCCGAAGTTGGTATTGCGCGACGTTACTGTGTGAAGAACATAAATAATAGGAGTTAACATGAAAACCATGACACGCATTTTCCTTAGTGACATACAAGACGATGTATGCAGCTCTTTGCTGGCTGCTTCGCATTACATCGATTACCACAATGCGTGGGATCTGCCGGCTTTTTAGGCAGAACATTGGTCGAAGTTTTAGCACGATTTTTTCGCGTTAACTCAAGGAAGCATCCCCTAGCGCCAAACTATTTCTTCGGTGGGCACATTTCCTTCCTTAGGCACTTGCAGAGTCGGACGGACATTTTTCCATGCTAGCTCAGTGAGTCTGTCCGCATGTGCTGTCCACTTCCGAAACAGTCCCGCCTTCAGCTGTCCTATATGGCGTCTACCGCATGAAAGATGTATATTGTACACTAAAGCTATCTCTCATGGCACAAGCGAAGTCGCGTGCCTCTTGGTGCACGCACTGTTGCCTTGGCGCCCATTCACCACCGGGAGATGCGGGCCAACTTTTCTGGGACAGAAAATGCCACAGGCACACCGCATTTTGCTGCCACCTTCTTTTGGCGGTGCGAGAAACGATGGATGCAAGGCAAGGCCACAGGCCTCGCATTCGGCCTGCTAGAGGACCTACAGCGAGCACGCCCTTCATTCCTCGCCTCTTTTAGGAGGACTTCGGTCACTGAACTTTTGAGCTCCTTAGGGAAACCCGCCCTCTCGAGGCGGTCCAATTGGCGCTCCAAATTTTGGCCAAGGTGGTCACATGACTTTGGGAGGGCAACTCTAAGGTCGTTGACAGCAATGCGCCTTTTTATTAGTTTAGAATGAGCCGAATCATATCTCAGCATTTCTTTTTTGACCGTGGTCTTTAGCTCCAGCACAGCCACCTTGTTGGCCAAAGTTTGCAGCGCCAAGTGGAACACCTCGAGAGGGCGGGTTTCCTTAAAGAACTCATAAGGTCAGTGGCCGAAGTCCTCCTAAGGCAGGGAACAAATGAAGGGCGTGCATGCTCTAGCTCCTCTAGCAGGCCAAGTGCGAGGCCTGTGGCATTGCCTTGCATCCAGCGTTACCACTGCGGCGCACATGAAAGCCTCGACTAAGAACAGCTTTGTTGTTAAATTTTTAATGCGACAGCAATTATATGGACAGTCTCGACTGGTTTTTGTCTGTCCCCGTCGCCGCCGTAAGGCACCGTATGTGTATAAGTATGTTATATAAATAAAAGCCCCCCAAAAAATAATTCCGAAAAATGCTTCCGAAGCGCGGAATCGACCCAGGGACCTCTCGCTCCGCAGCGCGTGGCGCTAACCACTACGCTACGAAACGCAGATGCTCTAGGTAGCTAACGGCGAGCGTTATATACACACCCTTTACCGCTGGACGGACTCTGAGACGGCAGTCGCTTATAAGCGTTTCTTCACAAGCGAGCTGGCGCGAAGAGCGCAACGGGCGCGGGGGGTTGTATGTCTTGTGCTTTCCCCGCTACGTCCGCGCTGAAGTCACAGAGCGTACGAAGGTCACTTCGCTCGCTACAGCAGCCGCGTTTGCGAAAGCAGCGCGCTGTTCAAACGGAAATAAGTAACAACTGCGACATTTAGTTCGCGCTCGTCCTGTGTGTACCTGGCCGTTCGTTTCGTGCGTCCTGCTGTATGTTTCAGCAGTGTTCTTCAAGTATCCAGATGCGAGGCATGATAGTTCGCTCTCGTCCTGTGTGCGTTCTTTTCGTGTGTCCTTTGTATTCGAGCGAGGCGCTGGCAATTTCGAGCTGTTTCCGTTCTTCGCGTTACATTCCAATTTGTTGCTATAGCATTCATTGCTTCGCCGTTGCGGCGAAACTGTGACTTTTTTTGTGCTACCGAAATGAATGCTACTGTTGCACGCGGGATACTTTGCCGAAACATACGAACCGAGGTGCGCAAGAAGAACTGCATACCCAAGAGGCACGAAAGCGAGATTACGACCGACTGTCGGGCACCGCAATACCATATCGCCGATGAAGGTGTGGGCGCGACGAGGTACACCGTCCCCTTGAAAGAAACTGTACGCGAAGTTCGAAGCGTCCTTTATTATTACCGAACGACTGGGCGAGAACACTTGGGGGGGGGGGGGGGGGTGCGGTACTCGCGCGCAGAAAAGAGGAATCGAAACAACTTTCTTGTGGATTTGTCGCGGATTAATGGGGCTGTGCAACAATTCTCCAAGTACCCATGGAACAGCTTCACTGAAGGAACTTATTGCCTCACGAATCGAACGCCGCAAAATTATTTGGAATCCGTCCAGTACGAGCAAAGTTACAAAGATTTGTCGCACGCTGTAATTGATTTCTCTCCTCCCTCGCCCCGACGAAAGCGCTGGAAGCTAAGCAAGGGATGGCACGAGGGAAGAAGGTACGCCATGCGCGCCTCCTGACCTTCAGCGCCATTTTCTTTTTGTTTTCTTCGAACGCGTGGCGTACCTTGAGTGCGCGAGCGCGAGCGGGCGAGTGATGTCCTCTCGCGGCCGCCGCAGTACCTACCGAGCGCGCCACGTTCAAATCAGCCAATGGCGTGAAATCTGCCTGTGACGCCGTAAGCATTATTTTTTTTTCGAGAAGAGCAAGTGCTTTTTAGCTGACTTTGAGAGCTTATCGTTAATTTCAGGCCGTGTGCTGCGCTGTAATGTTTGGCTCGCGTGTTCTCGGGAGCCGCGTCTACTAATCGGCAGCGTTTTCTGACCATGCTGAAAAAGCGTTGCAGGGCCCCTTTAAGAATCTTGTCCGCGGAGAAATCTGAGCTGCCGCATGTGTTTTTAGGAGCGAAGCTCCTTAGGCCCGCACCCCGCCGTCACCGTCGAAGCTCCCTTCTCTTAAGCATCGCTTTAAGTTGCAGTGGCCGGTGATTTAAGAGGAAATGTTGAGGCCTTGAGCGGTTCTACCGCATTAGAAATTCGAGGTTAAAAGAAAAAGCTTTGTGCACAACTGGTTACAATCGTCGTCTTTGCTTCCACCACCTTTAGCTTGGATTGTGAAATGAGAACCATCATTCTAGCGCACTGCGAGCACTTTGTCGAAGGTGTCGACCCGGCGCCGGCGCAAAAAAATAATAAAACGCTACGCGCGCCGAACGCCACGCGTGGCGTTCCGCTGCCACCGCCGTCGAATCTGCCCGCCGCATCATCGCTCGCACCCCTCTCCCTGCGCTGCGCTCGCCGCCTCAATTGCCCAGTAGTTCCCGCCACCGAGCGCAGCATACGCTCTCCCCACACGCTTCCCACCCTGCCGCCTTGATGAAAGCCAGCAGCGAGATCAGGCGCATAGTCGTTTGCGTCCCATATCTAAGGACCTTCGCTCATCGGTTGTATTCGTAGACGGCACAACTGCTAGTTTTTCTTTCAGAGGTGTAGTACTCGCAGCGTGGCCGAGTGTAATGACGAGGAGCGGCACGGGGCTCGGGCACTGGCAAGAACAGCGAGGAAGGCGAAACGGGCCAGAATAAGAACGGCCGGCCGAGCCTGCGGGTGTTGTTTCGTTTCCATTCCTTACAATATATATATATATATATATATATATATATATATATATATATATATATATATATATATATATTGTATATATATATATACATATATACATATACATATATATACATATATATATATATATATATATATATATATCAATATATATATATATATATATATATATATATATACATACCGGGTGTCCCAGCTATATTTAGCCAAGGGTTAAAAAATACAATATTAGAGGCAGGCGAGTGAAATCAGTTGCAAATTGCTGACAGCCACCTTGCGCGCTACATACAATTTTTTGTTTTGTAATTAACTAATTTGTTAATTAGGACGATTTAACTAATTTGCTAAATATTGACTTTAGGCAAGAAATCCTGCTTGCAAAGTTCGAGAGCGTCCTCAAAAACCTCAATTGCATTATTTGCGATAAAGAAAGTCTCACGTATACCATTTTTTCCAAGCTGTAAAGAAAGCCCGCGAAATACAAAAAGAACCACGTGACTAGCGCGCTCGCGCGCCGCTAGAATGCTGCCCTCAGCCGAGGTTTGAGCGAACGAAATCACCTGCGGCCGGGACTCGCCGGCTCCGTTGCAGCGGTAGGCCTATAAGTGGGCGGTGGTTTCTTGGCCCGTTGCCAGCCAGCTGCGCGCGTGACGGTGCAAGTTGTAGCGAGCGCGGGCGAAGAAACCACCTTTAACTTATCGGCCTACCGCTGCAACGGAGACGCCGAGTCGCGGCCGCAGCTGATTTCGTTCGCTCAAACCACGGCTGAGGGCAGCATCCTCGCGGCGCGCGAGCGCGCTAGTCACGTGGTTCTTTTTGTATTTCGCGGGCTTTCTTTGCAGCTTGGAAAAAATGGTATACGTGAGACTTTCTTTATCGCAAATGATGCGATTGGGGTTTCTGAAGACGCTCTCGAACTTTGCAAGCAGCATTTCTTGCCTAAAGTCAATATTTAGCAATTTAGTTAAATCGTACTAATTAACAAATTAGTTAATTACAAAACAAAAAATTGTCTGTAGTGCGCAAGGTGGCTGCCAGCAATTTGCAAGTCATTTCACTCGCCTGCCTCTAATATTGTATTTTTTAACCCTTGGCTAAAGATAGCTGGGACACCCTGTATATGTGTGTGTGTGTGTGTGTGTGTGTGTGTGTGTGTGTGTGTGTGTGTGTGTGTGTGTGTGTGTGTGTGTGTGTGTGTGTGTGTGTGTGTGTGTGTGTGTGTGTGTGTGTTAGCGCGCTCGCTAGAACTTGCACTGTCACGCGCGCGAACTCGCTAGTAATGTGGTTTTTATTCCGACAGCAATTATATGGGCAGTCCCGACGGGTTTTTGTCGTCCCCGTCGCCGCCATGTCCCTCCGTTTTGAAGTCCGAATTGATAAGATCCCTCCGCGCATCGTATCTTCTACCGCGGGTAAAAGTGCGCAAGCGGGGGCCACGAACGCGGCCGAAGCTGCGATCAAACGAGCCTGCCCATTTCCGTCGCTCGGAGGGTGCATGCGATAACATCAGCCCGCTCGGGACGCCTGCCGTCAAAGCAGCCAGGAAACGCCCCGCCCGTCTTTAACGACCATGAAAAGACGCAAGGGGGAGCGTGGCGGCTGCCGCGCGAGCAGCAACTTTGAACTTTCAATGTAAGGGCGCGGTTGCGATCGCTGGCGTGCACGCTATCCCGACAGCCTTCAAAGCGGGCGGCTCGTATACCCTTCTACGTGCTGCGCTCTCAACGCCAAGTGACTATGCGGAGAGCATCTCTCCCTGGAGCGGCCGTATTCTCTTACACCAGCGTTTCGTAGTTTAACAGTGTGCTTCATTGGGCTGGTTGTTGCTGCATGGTAACCGAAGAATAAAAACTGCGCTAAACGCTGGACGAGAAGAGGGCACATACACGGCGCTGTATGTCATGACACATCAGCGCTGTGTATGTGTCCTCTTCTCGTCCCGTGTTTAGCGCTGTTAAATGCGAAGCATTTCTTAGCGAACCTTTGGCACTTTGAGCATTTCTATCTACGTACCTAACTATCTATCGATCTATCGATCTGTCTAGCCGCCTACGTCTGGGTGCTCTCATGATCGCCTCCTTTACCTGGTGTAGGCCAAAATTGGCATGGGAGGGTAATAGGATTTGACGAATATGACTGTCTGGTCATGACATGAATAACGTGAAAATCCTGTTTGCGTACATCATCAAACCCTTTCCTCCAGACATGTGTGGCACATAACCGTACACCACGGACGTGGTATACGGGTATGCGCCACAGGTGATTGATAGTTTATATCTACCAAAGAACGGCGATAACAGACATTGGTAAAAACCGACGCCTGCAGCATTGACCCGTCGAATGCGAAGAATAAACATCAGGATCCTAGCTGCAACCGAACCAAAGTATTCTGCGTGGCAGTCAGGTATTCTACCACAGAGCCATGCTAGGTCTGGAAACTGGTTTGTAAAAACACCCTATGCAAGCGTAATGTCGGTGCAACGTCAGGTTGAGCTGCTGGCTATCTAATTTTATAACAAAGCAATAAGCGCTACATATGTACCCCTACTATGCAGGCGTCATGTCAGGTTAACGTCTGTGGTTCCAGTGTTGGCTCCGCTTTTACAGCAGCGTTATAAACATTCCATTTGTGTTCCTATGATTCAGCAAGCTATATTCAAGCGTTGCTCGACCCCGCAGCATTACACTAACGAAAGGTACCTATGATATTCACATCATCGCACTGCACAGTGCACTTCGTTTCGCTAATACTGACGTATGTGCTCTAACGTGAGTGCTGACGTTACATCAGACCATAAGTTACCCTTTAAACGCCAGTGTTGTCGACGTGCCTGGTAGGCCCACGGTGTGCACACAACTACTACACTTACAAAAACACGTCGATCCACCTCGTAAAGCTTGACTCAAAGCCAAAAAATTACACCATCTCCCGCTAACGGGGACCATGAGGCGATGCGAAGCCGGAGCATTTGCACGATCGCGTTCCGTTGGCGTTCGTTGGGCATGCTACCGACCTCGCGTCGTGGAACGCGAAGAGGGACGCTACGCGCGTCGTATCTTCCATCTAGCCTGGCCGTTAATTTTCACAGGGCGAGCGGAGAACGCGGTCGATAGGCGGGCGAGAGGGGGGCAGCGTGGGAGAGGAGAGAGAAGCGGAGGGGACGCGCATGCGCTCGAGCTCATCGCGGCGTTGCGCAGGAGAGAATTTCGGCATGTCTAGCCCGCGTTTCAGAGGAAGAGTGGAAAGGGGGAGGGAAGAGGGGAGGGGAGAGGGAAAGTGGAGAGGGAAAGTGGAGAGGGGAAGGGGAGAGGGAAGGTCGAGAGGGGAGGGGAGAGGGTGAGTGGAGAGGAGGTGTGTGAAGAGGGTATGCGCATGCGCAGTAAGGGTGGTCACGCCGCACACCACCACCGGATTGAGCTCCGCCTTAAGATACTTCGTATCTAAAAAATGCAGCATAGAACTACCCGCCGACTGCTTCGCATGAAACCGATTCCCACAAGGCGTGGGATCTGCCGAATTTTATAGATGCGACGCATCTCTTGCTCGGGGGTATGTGACGTGGCGTGGTAATCCGCACGCGCCGTGGTAGTCCGCACTCACACTACGCATGCGCGCCTCCCCTCCTTCCCTCTCGCTGACAGTTGCGCGTTACTCCCTCCATTTCTCTACCAGCACCTGCTTGCGCTTCTCCTGTATTCTCGCTTTTGCTTTCGCGGCGCAAGCGCTACTCTCTGCACTACTCACCTCCTCTAAGCGGTTAGAGCGCAGCGCTTGCTTTGGATGACTCCGCTTGACTCCATTTGTGCTTCCGATGAAGCGTGACGGAAGCAACAGTCCCGTCAGTGAGGAGGCTGCCGCAAGCACGCGTCAACTTCAGCCCAATTGCATCCACTCAAGACAAAGCTGCGAAGCGAAGGGTAGGCGATGCTGAACGATGCCTTATCGGCCGGTTTGACAATGATGCTCTGGCTGTCACTTAAGCTGCGTAAAGCCTCCCGTTCCTCCCTGGACAGATTTTTGCGAATGGGTCGGTGTTTTTGATATGCCTTGACGGCTGAAATGTACATGTCTAAATATTTGTCCCGTTACTCGCTTGGAGTCCACGAGTTATCGGACAACTGATTTGCCAGTGTGCTGCTTCGGTCATGAAAATATTCTTTTAGATGCGTCTAATATATATATATATATATATATATATATATATATATATATATATATATATATATATTGACACAAAGTGGTTTCAAACTACGCGCCCAGGCCGATTTGTGCGCCCTCCCAATTGTTTGTCGCATACGTGCGAAAGAAGGTAAATGTGTGGCTGAGAGCGCGTGCCTGCTTGACCCAGGCCAGAACAGCTGCGCGCGACCCGCGCGGGACACAAGCGGAGGAAGAGAAGAAGAAGAGGTGTAGCTTGAGTGCTGGCAAGAGGACTCTTCTCCAGAGCTGCTCAGAGACTTCCGTTTTAGTCATCTCCTCCTTCCTTCTCGGGCACAAGTTCGCCCAACTCGCTATAGTTTATTAAAGTGTGTTTTTTTGAACTGTGCGTTACAAATCTGGTGGAGGTGCGGGGTAGCATGCCAAGCCCTTCTCGAGTGACCGAACGCAGTCCAGAACCACAGCGACTTGAACCCAACGAGCTGACGCCTGTTCATCAGCGCTGCAGTCGACGCCTACGTGGTGAGGCTCCTGAGTTTTCACGTTTGTCGGATTCTCTTAGACCTTTAGCGGCTGTGAACGGCGGTGCTACCGACATGACAGCTCAGCTCACACCAGCTAACATCGTAGTGAATCCCCCATTGACGCCGCAGCCTTTTCACGGCGACACCTTCGAAGACGCGGAGGATTGGCTAGAACAATTCGAGCGCGTTGCAAAGGCTAACGGATGGGAAGCGGATCGCAGACTGGGACGCGTTTACTTCGCGCTGGAGGATAACGCACGAACGTGGTTCGAAAACCACGAATCTGCCATGCCGTCATGGGATGACTTCCGACGGGAGCTGCTCGCCACTTACCCCAGTACAGATCGCAGAGAAAGAGCCGAGGCTGCTCTCCAAGCAAGAAGCCAGCGCAACAACGAGAGCGTGGCTATGTATGTGGAGGACATGTCTCGTCTCTTTCGCCGAGCGGACCCAAACATGAGCGAGGACAAGAAGCTGCGTCATTTAATGCGAGAGGTAAAACAGGAACTGTTTGCCGGACTTGTTCGCAGCCCGCCGCGCACCGTCACTGAGTTTTGTTCCGAGGCGGCTGCAATGGAAAGAACGCTACAACAGCGAGCAAGAATGTATAACCGAGAGATGAACATCGCCTCTTTGGACGCATTTCCAGCAGCCTTCGGAAACAGCATGGAGATGTTGCGTGAGCTGGTACGGTCTGTAGTACGAGAAGAGCTACAGAAACAGCGACTTGGCCAGAGCGCTCCAATGCTTTCATCACTGGCCGACGTGATACGCGAGGAGGTTCGACAGGCGGTCCAGGAGCCTCAGACAAACGCACACACAGAAGTGCCACTACAGCGTCAGCAGCCCAGTGTGTCCTACGCCGATGCCTTACTGCGAGGAACTCCCGGACGTGCAGATGTCGCAGCCACAACTCCGATACAGCACCCGATGTATCCAAGCACACTGCAGCCACAACCCGAGAGGAGACTCAGAAAGAGCGATATCTGGCGCACTCCCGATAGGATACCCCTTTGTTACCACTGTGGGGAGGCTGGCCACATCTACCGTATGTGCCAGTATCGCCAGGCAGGTCTTCGTGGTTCCCCTGTAAATGCACCTCGACCACGAAATGGCGAGCGCCCCTTCGAAATCGAGGAATACCTCTCGAGTCGTCAAAACTCACGTGGCTTTCAGCAACACCAACCTCGAGCAACGACGGCGGGGAGGTATCGGTCGCCGAGCCCCCGCCTTTCAGCAAGCTCTCCAAGACGCCGTTCACCAAGCCCGCGTCGGGAAAACTAGAGTCAGCGACCTGTGGAGGCAAGGCCGCTGTCGACGCTGACGCAGAAGAACCTCCATCGCTGACTCTGAACGACGACGACAGACTCGGAAACCGGTGCCGTGGTAGCGATGTTGCTTCAGATTTACGCGTGTTTATTGATCGCTACGAAGTCATTGCACTGGTAGATACAGGCGCTGATTAATCAGTAATGAGTAATGAGCTTTCTAAAATACTGAAGAAAGTGCTGACGCCTTGGAAGGGACCACAAGTTCGCACAGCAGGAGGGCACCTCATCGATCGGACGGGAATATGCACCGCAAGAATTGGTATACGGGGCTTCACATACGTCGCCAGCCTTATTGTGCTGCCCGAATGCTCAAGAGATTTGATTATCGGCATGGACTTCTTGCAAGCTAACGGCGCTGTAATCAACTTGCGAGAATCTTGCGTCTCATTCTCAACGAGACACGCTATCGCAACTTTCGACACTGAAGAAGACGTTTATGACCTCTGTATTGCGGATGACGACGTCATGATACCGCCGAGATCTAGCATCTCTGTCGCAGTAACCAACAGAGCGTTCAGTGACTTCGAAGGATTTGCTGACAACAACACCGACCTGATGCTTCAAAAAGGAATCTGCATGGCACGAGGCCTTGTTCAGCTGCGTAGCGGATGTACCAACGTTCTGCTTACTAACTTTGGAAATGAGATACAACACATCGCAAAGGGAACCGTCGTCGCCAGTCTGAATGATTTCGTCCAGGTTACGGAGCTGAACACTTCTGAAACCACGACATCTGGTTTACAAGACGTGGACTCTGTCCTGGCAGCTATCGACATCGGACCAGGACTACTGCCCCATCAAAAGGAAGAAATAGAGAGACTTATAAGGGAATTCGCCGCATGCTTCTCGATGTCATCCAAAGTTCGTCGTACACCTATCGCCAAACATCGCATTGTTGTCGATGAGTCGGTGAGGCCTATATACCAGCATCCCTACCGGGTGTCACCTAAAGAAAGAGAGGCTATAGGAAATCAGGTTCAAGAAATGCTCAAGGACGACGTCATTCAGCCGTCAGCAAGTCCCTGGGCCTCACCTGTTGTCCTTGTAAAGAAAAAGGATCAGACCTTGCGTTTCTGCATTGATTACCGGAAACTGAACGCCGTCACTAAACGGGATGTTTATCCTCTTCCAAGGATTGATGACACTCTGGATAGGCTACGAGATGCAAAGTATTTTTCCTCGCTGGACCTTAAAAGTGGATATTGGCAGATCGAAGTTGACGAAAGAGATCGCGAAAAGACGGCGTTTGTGACACCGGACGGTTTATACGAGTTTAAGGTTCTTCCCTTTGGCCTTTGTTCAGCACCCGCCACCTTCCAGCGAATGATGGACACAGTGCTCTCCGGTCTGAAATGGCAGTCTTGTCTGGTTTATCTGGACGACGTCGTAGTATTCTCTGCTACCTTCGAGCAACATGTGGAAAGGCCGCGGGCTGTGCTCACCGCTATCAAGTTAGCAGATTTGACGATAAAACCGCAGAAATGCCATTTCGGCTTCCGCGAACTCCTTTTTCTCGGCCATGTCATCAGTGCGGAAGGCGTACGCCTAGTATTATGGAATACCAACTAGCCCGCTCTCACACCTTGCTTCAGTACGCCCAGATCCTGGGAAGACTGAGGCCGTCGCAAAATTTTCAAAGCCAACGGATAAAAAGGCCGTGAGGCGATTTTTAGGACTCTGCGCCTATTACAGACGATTCATCAAAAATTTTTCGCGAATCGCTGAACCGCTGACTCGGCTGACAAAAGAAGATGTGCCCTTCGTTTGGCTTACTGAACAGGAGGATGCTTTCAATGAATTCAGGAATTGCCTTCAAAGTCATCCTGTTCTTGCGCATTTTGACGAAGAAGCGGCAACAGACATTCACACAGATGCAAGCAATGCAGGTCTTGGGGCCGTACTTATTCAATGGCAAAATGGACAAGAACGAGTTATTGCGTACGCCAGTCGCACTCTTTCGAAAGCTGAGGTGAACTACTCAGCGACGGAAAAAGAATGCCTCGCTGTGATATGGGCTATCACCAAGTTTCGACCATATTTATACGGCAGGCATTTTCGAGCTATAAGTGACCATCACTCATTATGCTGGCTGGCCAATCTCAAGGATCCGTGCGGAAGGCTTGCAAGATGGAGTCTACGATTACAGGAATACGATATCACAGTCGTATATAAGTCTGGTCGCAAGCACAGCGATGCTGATTGCTTGTCACGTGCTCCGATTGAACCCTCTGTCTCTACTTCCGCCGACGACGGACAGGATTTACCATTCTTGGGAGCTGTGACAACATCGCAGATGGCACATCATCAGCAATCTGACCCGGAACTACTACAATTGATCAAGTACCTACAGGGAGGGTCTGGCAATGTTCCACGAGCCTTCGCCCGCGGCTTGTCGGCGTTCGTTCTCCGCAATAACGTCCTGTATAAAAAGAATTTTGAAAACAATACAGCGGCATTCCTGGTCGTCGTCCCTGCACTTTTACGACCTGAGATCTTGGAGGCTTGCCACGACGATCCGTCAGCTGGACATTTAGGAGTAAGCAGAACATTAGCACGCATCCGCACTAAATATTACTGGCCGAAGTTGCTAAGCTCTGTGCAACACTATGTCAGAACTTGCCGTGACTGCCAAAGACGCAAAACCCCACCGTTGAAACCAGCAGGTCTCCTTCAGCCTATAGAAACACCAGAGGCCCCATTCGCACAAGTTGGAACGGACTTACTCGGCCCATTTCCTACGTCGTCGTCGGGGAAGCGGTGGATCATAGTTGCGACCGACTATCTGACTCGATATGCGGAGACAGCGTCTCTTGTTAGAGGAACGGCCGTTGAAGTGGCCGAATTCTTCGTCACCAATATCGTACTGCGGCATGGCGCTCCTACAGTGCTAATCACGGACCGAGGAACCGCGTTTACGGCTGACCTGATAAAGTCCATCATGAAATTGACGCACACCAGTCATAGGAAAACGACAGCATATCATCCACAAGCAAATGGACTCACAGAACGACTGAACAGAACGTTGGCTGATATGTGGTCGATGTACGTGGACATAGAGCACCGTACATGGGATAAAATATTACCCTATGCAACGTTCGCGTATAATACCGCAATGCAAGAGACAACCCGAATGGCGCCGTTTCAGCTTGTTTTCGGCCGGAGAGTCACCACACCTTTAGATGCTATGCTACCTGTTGATGAGGTGACAGAGAATGAATATGACGTCAGTGACTATATACAAAGAGCTGAAGAAGCAAGACAGCTGGCGCGACATCGTATTCACCAACAACAGAAAGCCGAACACGCATCGATACAATCTGCGACGGAGAGACGTCCAGTATGCACCGGGAGACAGAGTATGGGTGTGGATTCCCGTACGGGTACGTGGCCTATCCGAAAAGCTGCTACGCCGCTACTTTGGTCCATACAGAGTGCTCCGCCGTCTTGGCTCCGTGAATTACGAAGTTGTTCCGGAGGGACAGGAAATCTCATCACGACGGCGGCATCGCACAGAAATTGTGCATGTCGTCAGAGTGAAACCATACTACGACAGGGAATGAACCATCGAGGACGCCACACTGCTTGACGGCAACTGCAATCACCAAGAGGTGTTGTAAACGATCGCCTGGAAACCAGTTGCTAATCGGCATCGGGACGATGCACTCTCGAAAGGGGGGTAATGACACAAGGTGGTTTCAAACTACGCGCCCAGGCCGATTTGTGCGCCCTCCCAATTGTTTGTCGCATACGTGCGAAAGAAGGTAAATGTGTGGCTGAGAGCGCGTGCCTGCTTGACCCAGGCCAGAACAGCTGCGCGCGACCCGCGCGGGACACAAGCGGAGGAAGAGAAGAAGAAGAGGTGTAGCTTGAGTGCTGGCAAGAGGACTCTTCTCCAGAGCTGCTCAGAGACTTCCGTTTTAGTCATCTCCTCCTTCCTTCTCGGGCACAAGTTCGCCCAACTCGCTATAGTTTATTAAAGTGTGTTTTTTTGAACTGTGCGTTACAATATATATATTGTAAAGGCGTTTATTGACGGCCCTAGGCGACGATGCACAACGGCGACAGTTAAGACGGAGCGCGGACGCTCAGCACAAGGGGCTTTCTCTCAGAGAAGAGAGGAAGAAGACGACCCACTAGAAGGCGCTCGAGAGGACGACCCATTACAGAGTTCGAACGCTTCGCTACAATTTTTTTTATTTGCGACATAGACATGCCCTTAAGGCATAATACTTGTTGTGTATGTTTGTGTTAAATGTGCGCCGTTAGCCGGTGTTGTGTATGAAGTGAAGTGTCTTGCGGAATGTGTTGTCATGTATCCATCGGTCATAACTGTTTGTGTCACTGTAATTACCCCGGGTACGAAAAGGGAGCCGCCTGGCGACCTAACAGTTTGTCACTATGAGCGGGTGATGGCAGGGCTGCAGGCGCTCCACGTTGACAATGTCGCGCCCTCGACGGCGCATGTCCGAAGATGGTTCGATGGGTTCGATCAGCTACTTGACCGGGGATGTGCGTTCGACGACACGGTAGGGACCTTCGTAATTGGGCAGTAGTTTCGAAGAGAGGCCAGTTTCAGTGCTGGGACCGAGAGCCATACGAGCGCTCCAGGGGGGAACGTGGGCGCAGAAGTGATGGTGTCACCACGAATGCTCTTCTCCCGCTCTACATCAAGCGTAGTAAAGGACCTGGCAAGGTCGCGACACTCCTCAGCAAGTAGGGCTGTGGCAGAAATGGGCGCACACACAGATAAATCCGGCTCGTAGGGAAGGATTGTGTCGATTGTGTGCGATGGGTGCCTGCCGTACAATAGGAAAGTGGGTGAGAAACCTTTAGTGCTCTGAGCGGCGGTATTGTAGGCGTACATGACAAATGGCAGAATGGCATCCGAATATGTGTGATCGGCGGCAACGTACATCGAAAGCATGTCGCCGAGCGTGCGGTTAAAGCGTTCGGTGAGGCCATTCGTCTGCAGGTGGTAAGCAGTAGTTTTGCGGTGAACAACATTGCACTCTTTGAGAATAGCTTGGACGACTTCCAACACGAAGACACGGCCTCGATCACTGAGCAGCTCCTGGGGTGAACGGTGACGCAGCTTGAATAGGTGGAGCAGAAAGGAGGCCACATAGCGCGCTGTAGCCGCTGGGAAGGCGGCGGTTTCAGCGCATCGTGTGAGGTGGTCTGCATCGACGATGACCTAGCAGTTACCAGAGGACGTCAGACGAATTGGCCCATACAAATCGATGCCAATGGACGCAAATGGCCGATCAGGGCAACGTAAAGGTTGCAGACCTGCTGGTGACAGGTGCGGTGAAGTTTTGCGGCGCTGACAATTATGCAGGAGGCAACAAACTTCAGAACGTAGCGGTGCATCCCTCGCCAAAAGTACGGTTCGCGAATGCGGTGGTAAGTTTTCTATAGCCCAGTGCGTGCACTGAGGATCAGCGTGGAACGATTTGCACATGTCAGAAAGCGGACTGCAGAGTATTACTAGTAGTCACGCGGCTATCGGCGTTGTAATCGCGTCGGTGAAGGACGTCGTGGCGAATGGCGAAATGGTGGGCTTGACGAGGCAATGCGCGAGTGGATGGTGTTGCCGACGGTTCAGTGAGCAAGTGTGTCAGCGAAGCGATCCCGTGATCCTTGCGCTGTTGGGTGGCGTTGGTGTGAATATCGATGGAAGAAACGGCATTGTGAGACACTCAGCAGTGGGTATTGTTTTGGGGCAAGGAGGAGCGCGAGATTGTGTCGGCGTCAGCATGCTGGCGTCCGTTGCGGCACAGCACGCGGATATTGTAGTCCTTTAGGCGGATGCCCAGCAGGCGAGGTGGCCTCAGGGACCCTTCAATGACGACAACCAGCATAGTGCGTGATGGTCGATGATGACATCAAATGGGTGACCATGCAAATAAGGTCGGAACTAGGTAAGGGCCCAGATGATCGCCAGGCATTCCTTTTCTGTGACGGTGTAATTGGTCTCGGCATTAGTAAGCGTACGACTTACATATGACACGACATATTAAGGGAACCCTGATTTGCGCTGCGCAAGAACAGCGCCAAGGCCAACACCGCTGGCGTCTATGTGTACCTCTTAGCGGCCTTAGGGCCGTAGTGGCGTATTATGGGAGGCGACGTCAACAAACCACGGAGCTTTGCGAAAGCTTCATCGCACTCTGGCGACCACGAATGAAGGGGCCCGTTACTTTCAAGGAGCTTCCTCAGCGGCGATATGATAGTCGCGAAGTTTCGAATGAAGCGCCGAAAGCAGCAACTGTCCTACGACACTGCGCAGTTCTTTGATGGACGTAGGCTTGGGGAACTTGGTCATGGCCCGAAGCTTGGCTGGATCAGGGAGAATGCCGTTCTTCGACACGACGTCGCCTAGTATTGTCAGCTGCTGTGCTGCAAATCGGCACTTGCTTAGATTCAGTTGCAGACCAGTGTCGCTCAAACGGATTAAAAGGTGCCGCAGGCGTTGAAGATGCGTGGAGAAGTCCGGAGCAAAAACGATGACGTCGTAGATGTAGCACAAGCACGTGTGCTATTTCAGAAGGCTGTAGGATTGGGCGTGTTGGTACATGATTATGAGTGCAAACTAGCGCAGCCGACGGGGGGGGGGGGGGGACAGAAGGGGACAGTTTCTGTCACCGAAAGATTGTTGCGTGAACTTCAGTCAAGTGGCAACACTAACGCGAGCCAACCTGCCAAAGAGAGACAGAATTTCGCTGTAATTCCATTTATGCATAAGATAGCGCACAATGTGAAAAAATTGGCGCAGCGAGTGAATGTGAAAGTGCTTTTTTCGGCCCCACAAAAATTTAGCACTTTCTGCAGAATGTCTGTCCCAGCGTCCAGGCTCAATCAGGCATGTACTACAAAGCACGCAAAGAAACTTAGAGATTGTCTTTGTAACGTAGTTTATCAGCTTCCGTTGTCATATGGAAAATATAACGTTGGTCAGACGGGTGGTTGCTTAATAGAAAGGTTGAAAGAGCATTTGTACGAAGTTTATCGGTCAAAGTAAGGGTGGCTGTCTGCTCACTATAGCACGTGTGGGTGTAGACCAAGATATTCAGATTGTAGCATTGTCGCCAAAAGCAGAAATCACATCACACGCGAAATCACCGAGGCAGGTAAGATTTTTTCTTTAAAGGATGATTCCGTAAGTACCCCCTCTGTCGCTCTCACTGATAGAGAAAAGATGTATTTAGGTTTGTCCACGTGATGAATTGTAACATTGTGTTCGGCGCATGGCTGGTGTAACAGTGCGTAACTGTGTAAAAGTGAAGGCATTCAAAAGAAATAAACTGTAGGAAGTTCAGCGCTCTGTGTCCTCTCTTTTCCCTCCTGTCGGCTGCGCTGATTTGCACTCATTATCATGTTGTGCCAACACGCCCAATCCTACAGTCTTCTAAGTTTTATTTATAGTACAATGGGCCCTTGCCAGTTTTCTTCGCTTCAGCCTCACGTGCTCATCAACGCGATTGCAGTTACAACTTGCCGAGTTCTCACGCTGTCCTTCTGCATCAGGAATAAAGTGCTTCCAGAAGAAGTCCGTCGCCTATTCGGTGGATTTACGCCGTCTCAAGGACACGGGACAAGGGTCGGTAAAATCATGAAGGTGGAGCTGCAAAGACAAGCACGGCTGTACATTGACAACTTATGTGCTCACGTACAGGTCAGCAGCCCACCTGCTCATGTCGCGAAGAATTTGCGGGAACTTCGGCGCCATGTCTCTACGTCTACCGAGTTCCTCTGGCCGACTCAACTCCTTCAGCTTCGCAACCTCATGCCTACGAGACAGCAACCGCCCAAGTGCCCGATCTACAATCGGGAAAACTTGAACTTGCCCCAGCAAGTTACAAACGTGCTCTCTCTGGTTCGCGGTTGAGCCGAAACGTTCCCCGCACGGCCCCTTGGCTACCGCGAGGGAAGTTTCTCGACGTGCTCCAGCGCAAAGCAAGAACGGTGCGTAGCGGACGGCGTGGACGTCCTGAGTCGGTGTAAGCGAAATGTTTCAAACCTTCCAGTGAAACGCGTTGTAGGTTTTTTTAAAAGAACATTCTTTATGTGTGCTACCTGCAGAGAAAGAGGGCGGCTTTGCCATTATGTCTGCTAAAAATTAGCTGAAAAAAGTGTCCTGCACAGTTTCGTCCTGTTTTTACCGTCATGATCACGTTTGCGTGAAAAAATCACACCATCTCTCGCTAAAGGACTCCATGAGGCGATGCGAAGCAGCGCTTCGGCATGTCGAGCCCGCGTTTCAAAAGGGGAGTGGAGAGAGGGAAAGGAAGAGAGGGCGCGTGGAGTGGGGAAGTGCGAGAGAGGAAGGGGAGAGGCAGAGCGGTGAGGAAAAGGGGGAGTGGAGGTGTGTGGAGAGGGTTTGCGCATGGGCAGTAAGGGTGGTCACTCTGCACACCACCGGCTTGAGCTCCGTCATAAGATGCTTCGCATCTAAAAGATCAGAAGTAAGACTAAAAGCCTGCTTCCCAGGTTAAATCTTGACTGCGTCCAAAAAGTCGTTTCGAATGCCAAGGAAGATTTCCTTGAAGCGTTTTTTAGTGCAAAAACCCACAAAGTCGACGTGCCTTTAGGCTAATAGTCTCCGAAAATGGTTCCTGGCGAAAATGTGTCGCGCTATACCTGCAGAAAACTTTGAATTGCTTGAATGTAAATGACCTGTTTTTGGTGAAAAATTCATGTACAGTGCAGGACTTCATTTCCTCGTGATGTAACAAGAGCTTATTCGCATTCTCTGTAGACGTCAAATACCTTTACTGTTCCATTCCGCACGATCCTTTAATACACTGCATTGAAGAATGTATTGATGAGTTTGGTGCCTCAAATTTTCAGACTCAGTGTGGCATTAGTGTTAGCGGGTTTTTAGAATTCTCAGTCTTTACCTATGGTCAACTTACATCCTTTGGGATGGAAAACCTCACCTTCAGAAAGCCGGCGTTTGTATCGGTTCTTGCATTGCTCCCATCATCAGTAATTTGTTTTTAGCTAAACTTGACAGGTCCGTTTCGGAAACTTTCGCTAACACTAATGTGACACACGTTTTCATACACGTTGACAATTTTTAAATTAGACATAGTGTAGGATGGTCAGCGCAACCTTGACTCCCGCAAACACTCACACAAACACTCACTCATCCACCCGAAGAACACACACGACACTCAGCGCTCAGCGGATGAGTGAGTGTTTGTGTGAGTGTTTGCGGGAGTCAAGGTTGCGCTGATCATCCTACACTATGTCGAATAACCAACTAGCCCAACAAGAAGTTTTATTGAATTTTTAAATTTTCATGGATAGCGATGTTGCATCGTACAGAACTGACGCACTTGCTGTTTTAGATCTGATGCGGAATAGTTTTGTACCTTTTGAGCTAACCCATGAATTGTCTGAGAATTGCGAAATTAGGTTCCTTGATGTCAAGTTGTTCTTGAATGATGGTCGTTCTTGCTGGATGTATCAACGGCGTGGGAATAAGCCAAGTCTGCCGTTTCATTCTGCACACTCTAAACTAGTTAAGCAGGCATTATAAAATCCTGCTTTACGAATGCTTTGCGCACGTCTTGTGAACACAAGACGTTAGAAAGTTTTCAGGAGCAATCTGTAAGGCTGACCATGGCCGGTTACCCTGACCATGTACAAGTTCCTGTCACCGAAAGGTTGTTGCGTGATCTTCCGTCAAGTGGCAACACTAACGTAGGCCAACCTGCCAGAGAGAGACAGAATTTCGCTGTAATTCTATACATGCATAAGATAGCACACAATCTGAAAAAAGAAGCGCAGCGAGTGGATGTGAAAGTGCTTTTTTTCGGCCCCACAAAAAATTAGCAGTTTGTGCAAAATGTCTGTCCCAGCGTCCAGACCCAATCGGGCGTGTACTACAAACCACGCAAATAAATTTAGAGATTGTCTTTGTAACGTGGTTTATTAGGCACCGTTGTCACGCGGAAAATATTACGTTGGTCAGACGGGTCATTGTTTTAATGAAAGGTTGAAGGAGCATCTCTACAATGTTGATTGGTCAAAGCAAGGGTGGCTGTCCGCTCACTGTAGCACGTGTGGGTGTAGACCAAGATATTAGGATTGTAGCGTTGTCGCCGAATGCGGAGATCGCATCACACGCGAAATCATCCAGGCAGGTAAGATTTTCTCTTTAAAGGATAATTGCGTAAGTACCCCGTCTGTCGCTCTCACTGATAGGAAAAACATCTATTTAGGTTTGCATACGTGATGAATTGTAAAATCATTGTGTTCTGCGCATGGCTGGTGTAACAGTGTGTAACTGTATAAAAGCGAAGGCATTCAAAAGAAGTGAACTGTTGGATGTTCAGCGCTCTGTGCCCTCCCTTCTGTCCCCTCCTGTTGGCTGCGCTGATTTGCACTCATAATCATGGCCATTTCAGGTTGCGCAGAACGGTATCTATCATGCGCTCAAAGGTGGCGGGCGCATCACATAGCCCAAACGGCATGACGTTGAATTCGTACAAGCCGTCGGGCGTGACAAAGGTGGTCTTCGGTCTAGCGTCATCAGCCATAGGTACTTGCTAGTACCCTGAGCGCAAACCGAGAGATGAAAAGAATTCTGCTCCTTGCAGGCTGTCAGTCGCGTCGTCTATTCGCGGAAGTGGATACACGTCCTTACGAGTGATCTTGTTGAGTCCTCGGTAGTCCACACAGAACCGCACAGAACCATCCTTCTTCGTAACAAGAACGACAGGAGACGCCCAGGGGCTGTTTTAGGGTCGCATAACATCCCGTCGAAGAATGTCGTCGACTTGTTTGCTTATTACACGGCGTTCTGTGGGAGATACGCGATATGGACGTTGCCGCAGTAACGGTTGGGCGCCAGTGTAGATGAAATGCGTAACGGCGGACGTGCGGCCGTGAGAAGTTTGGACGACATCGAAAGAAGAGCGAAAATCTTTCAACAGGTCCAGAAGCTGGGAACTCTGGACGGGCGTAAGGTGGTCAGCAATGGAAGAACCAAATACATCAGCGGGGAATGAACCAGACATCGAAACAACACTGAGTGTACTGGGACTCGGGCAGTGCGTGTCATCGGGTTCGTCCATAACCTGTGCGTCTTCGAGCGTTTCCACGCTGCCGAGGTATTCCTCTCGCAGCAATGTAACAATGTACGGTGATGGGTTGATAACAAAAATAGAGGTGCTGCCCTAAGTGACTTGCGCGGTTGTGAAAGGCACCAGCAAGCCTTTCCTCGTGCAAAGATGGTCAAATGGCGAAAGAGGTGCAAAGGTGTCGGTGAGACTGGCGCAGTAGACTGACACCGCCGTTGACGAGTTTGCAAGCACTTTGGTGTCGTCTGTGACGAGTACCTTGCTCGCAGCCGATTGACTGTCTGCCGGGGCCAAATCAGAGTATGGTGAAAGGTCGATTTCGGCTGGTGCGCAATGAATTACGGCATCGTGGCGGCAGAGAAAATCCCATCCTAGGATGAGGTCGTGAGAACATGCAGGAATTATGATCAATTATGATCTTGCATTTAAGTCTCGTTACAATGGTCTGGTTTGTCCGTTCGTTCATTCCATTGCACTGCGGATGATGAGATGAAATGAAGAGTTGATGTATTCGGTTGTGTTTTAGAAACTGCTTAAAGTTTTCTGCTTTGAATCCTGTTCCATGATCTGAATGGAACTTCCATGGGTGTCCCGCTGCGAAAATGCTTTTTAGGCATGATATCTAGGAGTCACTTTTTTCACATTTTTGAGCGAACGCCCATACGTAGCGAGTTGCATAAGCAATCATCAAGGCGATAAAATTTCTTGATGAGCCGTATCCAGAAAATCTTCCAATGATGTCCATTGCAAAGAGGTCAAAAGGCTCTTCAGCTGGAGGCAGTGCTGCATGTGTCCCATACTTTGTTTTCTTCTTGCATCTCTGGCGCGTATGGCAATGCCGAATGTAGCTGGCAACATCGGTTACCATATCCGGTCAATAGTATTGCGGAGACACGAGTGACAGCGTCATCTTCACTCCGACATGCCCGAAATGTTGATGTGCGTTCTTAAGAATGGTTAGGCGCAGTTCACGGGGCACATATCTTTTTTAGTCATTTTCTTGTGACGATGACTATGTTGTTTTCCAATGTATACATTCCTTTGGGGTGCTGACTGCTGCATCGTTGAAGTTCGTCGTGTGACAGAAGCTGAACTCTGTGTGCTACGGAGAGTGCATCTGCTTCTACGTTGCTTACGCCTTTTGGATGCTTGATGTTGACTTCATACATCGACAGTTTTAAAAACCACCGGAAGAGACGACCTTGAGGATTCTTAACATTTTTCAACCACTGAAGTTCAGAGTGATCCGTTACGACAGTGAATGGCTTTCCGTGAAGGTAGCGATGCTATTCGTCAATGGCAACTAGAATGGCATCATTCTTCTTCTGTAATAGCATAATTCACCTCATGCTTAAGTAGTTTGCAGGAATAAAAATTACACTATTTCCCGCTAAAGTGGACCATGAGGCGATGCGAAGCCGGGGCACTTGCACGATCGCGCTCCGTTAGCGTTTGTTGGGCATGCTACTGACCTCGCGTCGTGGAACGCGAAGAGGAACGCTACGCGCGTCTTGTCTTCCCTCTAGCCTGGCCGTTAATTCTCACAGGGCGAGTGGGGAACGCGGTCGACAGGCGCGCGAGAGGGCGGCAGCGTAGGAGAGGAGAGCGAGGGGGAGGGGACGCGCATGCGCTGGCGCTCATCGCGGCGTTGCGCAGGAGAGAATTTCGGCATGTCTAGCCCGCATTTCAGAGGAAGAGAGTGGAGAGGGGCAGGAGAGAGGGGAGGGTGAGTGGAGAGGAGTGATGAGGGGGAGTTGAGAGGAGGTGTGTGGAGAGAGTATGCGCATGCGCAGTAAGGGTGGTCACGCCGCACACCACCACCACCACCACCGGTTTGAACTCCGCTATAAGATGCTTCGCATCTAATAAGCAGTGGGCTGTTCCTTGCCTTTGTGGTCAGCAAGGTGTGGGAGCGGGCTAGTTGGTATTCCATAATGCTAAAACATTAGCGCAAAACGAGCACAGCGGACAAAGAAACGACGAAGACAAGCGCTAACTTCCAACTATCGTTTATTAAAGCAACACACACATATATACCTGTCACATGTGATTACACAGATATCACTCAACGCAAAAGGGGACACTTATATAAATAAAAAGCAACAAAACTACGCAGGACCTACACGTGCGGGTGAATTTATGTAATCTAGTTCCTTTTTTGTTAGTGCGATGGGTGGCTTGCTGATGTAGCTTCCACTAGCAGTCGCTGCCGCCTCAATGATGAGCATGATGCTACCCTTAGGGCGAGATGCCATACTGTCAAATAAAGGCACGCATTTACATTCTGCGCATTGAGCCGCCAAGAAACCATTACTGCCTTTTTTTTCACTTTCTGATTGTGCTCGAGCAATCTCACATTCAGGCATCTGCCTGTCTGTCCGACGTAACTTTGACCAGCTGGTTATCCACGTCACCTGCTGGTATCTGTTTCAGAGGAGCTCTGAAAGTGTTCGAAGAGCAGTGACCCGTGCACTAATTCGCAGGCAGCACTGCGTAAGAAGGTGGCTGTGATTCCATACCTGCATGGTATATCGCAGAATCTGAAAAAGATTGGTCAAAGAGCGTAGATATCAGTTGTGTTTTCAGCGCCTAATAAGTTGTCGCAGTTATGTGCCAGAACCAGTCCGGTAGGAAGGCCTTCCAATAGCTGCAAAATTAGGCACCGAAACAAATTTGTCGAATGTGTGAAGGGCGTAGTGTATCATCCCTTTTTGTCTTGTGGTCAAACTTACGTCGGACAGACAGGCAGATGCCTGAATGTGAGATTGCTCGAGCACAATCAGAAAGTGAAAAAAGGCAGTGATGGTTTCTTGGCGGCTCATTGCGCAGAATGTAAATGCGTGCCTTTATTTGACAGTACATCAGTGTTGGCATCTCACCCTAAGGATAGCATCGGCCTCATCATTGAGGCGGCAGCGATTGCTAATGGAAGCTGCATCAGCAAGCCATCCATCGCACTAACAAAAAAAAGTCACAGTTTCGCCGCAAAGGCGAAGCAATGAATGCGTTAGCAAGAAAAGCGGCCCGTGATGGACGCGCTGCGACTACCGTGCGTCCATCACTACCGGCAGCTACTAGACAGTTTTAATTTCACGTACGTAGGGACTTCTCATACGCAAACGTGAAAAATACACGTACGTTACGTGCACGACATCTGAAACGCTTTTAGCTACACGCACGCGACGCGCGGTGAGAGCTACCACGTAGCTCGATCTGCTGAGAATCATGAACACTGCGGTAGTTTGTTCGAGCGACCGCGCGAGCAGACAGCGGAAGGGCAAGGTTCTCGCTGCGCAAATATAAGAAGAAACGAGAGCTGGCCGACACCTTTAAGTGCGCTCGCGCGCTCCTAGCGCCATCTCGCTGGTAATGAAGAAACGCTTATAAGCGCCTCCGTCTCGGAGGACTGCAAACGGTAAAGTGTGTGCATATAACGCTCGCCGTTAGCTGCCAGAGGGATGTACGCTTTGTGGAGTAGTGCTTAGCGCACCGCGCTGCGAAATCAGAGGTCGCTGGTTCGATTCCGCGCTTCGGAAGCATTTTTCTGATTTATTTTTCTTTGGGATATTGATGTATATAGGCTTCCCAAGCAACGCTTAGCGGCGCTGCTGCTCTTGACAGGTAGCGCCATCTCTGGCAGAAAAAGAGAAACTGGGGTGTTAGCAGCGCGCGTTTTCCCTTCTCTCCACCGCGTTGCCGCTCGCTTCTGTGCACGTGCAGAGCTCTCGCGGTGCACTTGCGGCGCCTCACAATGTACCGCTTGCAGTGCGGCTTCAAAAGGATTTTCAAGCTTGACTGGCACTTCCGAAAAGCGAACTTGATAAAATGAGAAAGGCTCCCCTATTGAAAATTTATCCACCATGTGGGATGGTGGATTCCACCATCCACCATTATGGTGGATTATGGTGCTGGAAGATGGTGGCACATGGTGTATGCTGGATGCTAGCGTATGATGGATGCTGGGAATAGCGGAGCGTAAAACGGCTCTACAGCGTCGGGACCATCGTGATTAGCTGTTACACATAAATAATTGTATAGAAGGCGATGTAGAAAGCATTAGTACAAAAAAAAGAAAAAAAAGCCGTATGCAAAAAAAAAAAAAACTGCCTCCATCGGGAGTCGAACGTGCGACCTTCGCATCTCGAGCCATGACTTTACCACTACGCCACGCTGACTTTTTTTTTTTCTTTCATGGTATTTATTCAACATAGGATATCACTTGAAAGCAATTGAATACAGACAAAGAACTAATATGTTGATTATGCTCTTATCGCAACACAATGACGAACAGAAGGCACTACAGAATTCGCAATCACCTCTATAGCGGATACATCACATAACTGATTTTTCAATTGTGTGCTAGAACAGCGGTAAGGATAAGCACCTCACCAATGCCGTATACCATTCTGGTTGATATTCCATTTGCTCGTAGACATCTCTTAGCTGAGTGACCAACCTAATGAAGTGGGCTGTTGAGGAAACTATCGGCTCTGCGTTTCTCTGCAACATGCGCGTCTTCCACAGGCTATGCATTCCAATGAGGAGAAACATGTCGAATGGTACGTCATTACAACTCGCTGGCAAGAGATATCGCACGGAATGGGAATTTAGCACAAAGTCTTTTCGAAGAGTTCGTTGGAGCACATCCCAAAATAAGATTGCATCTCTGCAGTCTATAAAACAATGTTCAATTGTTTCTGGCACATCACACAGAGGACAATCAACGGACGACACAAAAATGTCTCTTGAACGAAGCCAAGTCTTCACAGGCAAAGTCTCTGAATGTAATTTAAAAAAGAACGTTTTTGTCGTTGGTGTCAGCGGCATTTTACGTATTCGATCTAAGACATCATGTCCTGGCAGTCCCAAGTATTTTGCACGATAAAGTGGTGGCGGAAACAGCATCGCTATTAAATCTCTGTAAAGATTTTTGCGTGATACACAGTACAAATACTCATTTGAAAACCTAACTGTTAAAAAACGAACAGAGAAATAAACTTCTCGCATAAATCCCCATAAACATGGTCGTGGAGAAGAATCGGATGAAACTACTAGATCAGGTAGCACATTAACCAGGTTTACCTGCAAGAATGCTCGAATAATAGGGTGAGAAGCGTCGCGGAAAAAGAAGTAGCGAGATACAATTTGCCACACGTACAGATGTACTAGACCTAGCCCACCTGCACTAACTGGTCTGAATAGATTGTCTCGTCTCATGGATTCATATGTTGATGACCATATAAATGTTGCAAATTTACGATGAAAGCTCTGAATATGCGCTCTAGCACAATGCAGCACTTGTAGTACATAGAAAAGTTTTGTAGCCAAAAACTTGTTGCACGTTTCCGCTTTACCGAAAATTGAAAGGTTATGTGGTATAAAAGATTTAGCATAACGCTCAAGGCCTGCCACCCTATCTTTCCAGTACTGTGCGCTTGACTTGTGTGCACTTAGTGGAACACCAAGATATTTTGGTGGCACCACAGACCACTCAATACCGGCAAACTGATCAGGTGTAGATCCCCATGACCCAAACCACAAACCTGAACTCTTAGAATAGTATACCTGTGCGCCTGAGACGCTACCAAATTGCTCTACTGCATCAACAATCCTTTCAATACTGGGTTTGTCAGTACAAAAAAAGGCAATGTCATCTGCATATGCTAAAACTTTAACTTCATTCTCTAGCAGTCTGAAGCCATGAATATTGTGAGACTGAATAATATGCAAGCACATCGGTTCTAAGTATAGAGAAAAAAGGAGCGGCGACATAGGACATCCCTGCTTAACAGAAGAGCTGATAGATATAGGCTGCGAGAGATGACCGTTCACTATTAGGCGGGTAGAGCAATTATTATAACAAAGTTTCACTCCTACGCCACGCTGACAGTTGCTTTGAGTTCTGCAAAATGACTAGTCAACATACGAATACACCGTTTGACTTCAGCTTTGTATGTCTCATACTGGACACAGACGCGATCTTCACATCGTACAAAAATTTGCATAGTTATTAAACGCGAACAAACTGCTGCCGGTAACGAATGGCACGTCGATAATGGCAACAGCGCTAACTTTCTTGTAGAATTCACAACGTAACTCCAAAAAAAGTGTCAAGTGGACCGAGGAGCGGGTATAGTGAACCGAATGTTACAGCTAAGTTTAATTGCCGTTTCTCGCTTTTTCCAAAGGGCGACATGTGCAGAGGATTTATGTCGACTCAAATCTCATTCGATGAATACGCGCGTACAGTTCATTGAGTATTGTGATGCTTTTTTCGCGCAACCTACAGCGCAGCCGTGCCAGCGCACTGATCTGACGCTGTATCATTAGCTACAACTGCAGAACAGCTCGGCCAAACGCAAGTGCAGTGCGCGGGAAAAATATGCCATCATATTGGTTCAGTAAGGCGTTCGAATTGACAAGTCTATGTTCTCGCATACGTGTCAGAGAAGCGCCGGCGAGTGCGACCGGCGGCGGTTGGTGAGCAGAGGCGTTTGCTGGAAGCGCGTCGCATCTATGCTGATCGCTTCTTGTGCGGACACCGTACACAAGAAAAAACGCTTCATTTAGGTTAGCCGATGCCACAGCTGTGCTGTAAAGTCACTCGCGCTCATCGGAATCGTGTATCCTGAAACCCAGAAGTGCCGATAACACGTATATATAGACGGACTCGGTCGGTAAGCTATGCCTAACCTTTGGTGGCAATCATGGTGGTAGAATATGATGGTGGAAGTGATACTTGGTCGGGCTTATCTCGACGCAGGCCGAAGGTAAAAGTTTGTACATTTTAGCTTCGCACGCATTTCCACTGTTACCTTAAAGTGCCGCTGAGGTAAGTGAGTGTGCAAGAATTGCCAGAGTTGCGTTTCTAGCGTGACGGTATCAAGCGGGGGCTGTTTTCTGGTCTACCAGCTGGAAGGGCTCACTTCTCGGCAACTGCGCGCCGATGTAACACAGATACTGTCGCTGTTCACACCAACACTTCTAGACTTGTAAACATCACAATAGAGCAGCACATCGCGGATGCAAACCTGATAAGTACGTGCGTAAAATGTAAACATTCACGTGGAGCCACCCTGAGGCGTCAGTTGACTCTTAGTCAAATAAAGTTGATACCACCACCACCACGGCTGCTGTGCTCCACAAATCTTGAGGCGGTTACGCCGCATGAATAAAAAAAAGCGTGCTGAAAAGCTTAATGATCGGCGTTGGCTTCTTTGAACTGTAAACATATTTTTCTACACATTGAACAGCAAAACATTAGAAGTGACAGTGATTTCACATAATGTCACGTGCACTTCCATCATGCCACCGTCATCCAGCTTGTTCACCAAGCCATCCACCGAAACACGTTTTGCTCGCCACCATCAGCCAGCATTTTCCACTTAACACCAAAAAAAAGCTCGCCACCACCACCACCATCTGCCACCATTTTTCCACTCTCGCCACCATCAGCCAGCATTTTCCACTTAACACCAAAAGAAGCTCGCCACCACCACCACCATCTGCCACCATTTTTCCACCCTCGCCACCATCAGCCAGCATTTTCCACTTAACACCAAAAGAAGCTCGCCACCACCACCACCATCTGCCACCATTTTTTCCACTCTGGCCATCATCAGCCATTATGACCACCACAGTTTCCACCACATCCACTATTGTTTCCACCTTGTCCACCAAGAATTCCAGCATCCACCAAACCCACGATTTTCAATAGGGTCGTCAATCACGTTAACGGTGAAGAGCAGACGATCGATAACAACGACGCCCAACTCAAAGCGAAATGCATTTCCCAAGTCGCGATTACACCGTGTAGGACGTATACCTCGAGGTAAGTCTCATTCTGTCATGTTAAAGATGAATAATGGTCCACATGCACTTCGAAATGAAGCCGTACACGCTATCGATGTCCTGCGGCGTGGACTACGAATCATATGATTGTTGTTTCGATATGGCACGCTTACAGTAGCAGCCGTGTACTTTCGTGAACAAACGTTTGCGGCGTGCGAAAAAAAGATTATACGGCCATGGCACTGCTTCCTGAGAAGGTTAGAGTCAAGTCCTCCGTGCCGCTAGAGAATCACCCGCCGATTAAGACGCGAGGCAGCTAGCTGAGCTTTAACCACTGTGAAGCAAGATGAACTCCTCGCCTCGTTTTTTTTGGCTCTGATATCGACTTGACATGATATGATATCGACTTGATGATATATCGACTTGATGATACACTATGATATCGACTTGACAGGCGTATAAAAAATGCTGCGTGAAGGCGGCTAGAAAATCGCACAAAGTCAGAAGGTGGTTACTTCAAGGTTGCAATTGCAAAGCATGTATTAAGTGCCAGTTATATTTAGCGGCTTAAATATATATCACCCTAATAAAGTGACAAAAACAAAGCAAACCTGCAGAATGATGTCAAAGCTTGCTGCAAATGCACAGACGTCCGTTCCGGCGTGATAAAGCAGCCTTCCCGACGCGTGAAATGCAGGCGCCGAACTTCTGACGATGTGCCGAGTTCAGTTGAATTCAACCAACCGCGCCATGCTAACGGTATAACGCGAATGTGAACGTTCAACAACGACTGGTAGGTCTCACGAACACGGGGAATCAAAACACAAAGTTGCTTCACCTACAACCGTAACTGGACATTAACAATACGAGAAGACAGCGAGTAATCATTAATGTAGTCGCTGCGTGCATGCGCCGCGTTACTTACCGATTCAGGTAGTCGGAACGAACGAAAGCGATGAACTCAGACAGCCAAAATAGAAGGTGAGACAGCGCTGTCAGCTATCCACGCTTGCCGCCTTTATTTCTCGTACGACACGCCCGGGAAACGATACAGTTTAACACGTGAATCGCGTGCCTTGGTGTTGTCTGCACTGTTGTGGCTGGCCGCTAAACCGCAATATTTCGGACCACGCTTGCGCTTCCGCGGGGTCGCTTCTGCCATCGCTGAAATGCGCAGCTTCGCACAGCAAGCCTCTCGGTTCAACGTACCCAGCTGACGGGCCGCCAGTTACCCGTACCGAGAGAAGAACGCGTGCGCACGTGCGCTACCGCTACCGTGAAAGGGGCTGAGTCGGCCGCGCCGAAGGTTCAGAGCTTTCCGACAGAGCCGCAGCGCGGCTGGCGCGGCGCTGTCGTCGCGCCGTAAACTTGAGCTTGTGTTCCCTATATACCAGGGGCGTAGGCAGAAATTTTTTTCGGGGGGGGGGCACCTCCTTAATCTGTAGTGGGGACGAGCAGGCAGATGTGGTCGTGTGTCATTTTCTGCTCTGTATGCTATGGCAAAAAAAAATTTCGGGGGGGGGCACGGGCCCGGTGTGCCCTAACGTGGCTACGCCCCTGCTATATACATACTTATACATATACGCAGCATGACGACGGCGACGGCGACGGCGACGGTAAAAATCAGCCGACACTGTCCATATAATTGCTATCGCAGTAAAAGGAACTAGATTACTTAAATTCACCCGCACGTGTAGGTCCTGCGTAGTTTTGTTGCTTTTTATTTATATAAGGGTCCCCGTTTGCGTTCACTGATATCTGTGTATTCACATGTGACAGGTATATATGTGTGTGTTGCTTTAATAAACGATAGTTGGAAGTTAGCGCTTGTCTTCGTCGTTTCTTTATCCGCTGTGCTCGTTTTGCGCTAAAGTTTTAGCTTTGTGGTCAGGCTGCTTCAGCACTGCACCAATGCCTGCGGCAAATGCGTCACAGTACGCAGTACATGGTCTCGAAGGGCGCCGGGGATATGGGAAGCACTGATTCTTCAGTCATTCGCTCCTTCAGTTCCCGAAAGGCTTGCTCGCATGCTTCTGTCCACGATGACTTGCTGCCTCTGTGGAGTAGTTTCGTGAGGGGAAGAGCGTTATGGCTGAAATGAGGAATGAGCTGTCTGTAAGTGTTTACAGTGCCCAGGAAACGCTGCAGGTCTTCCTCAGGTTTAGGTGTCGGAAATCTGAGTGTTGCAACCATGTTACTTTGCTTAGGTGCCACTATTCCTTGTGAAATTTTGTGGCCCTAATATTCAGTGCTGGATCTTGCAAACTGGCACTTCTTTACTTTTAGTTTTACGTTTGCGGCTTTAAGAGCTTTCAATAGTGCCTCGAGGTGTCACACATGATCGTCAAATGTCTCCGAGTATACGACCACATCGTCAAAGTATATGTTAGCATTAGTGAGCTGATGTTTGGCTGTTATTGATTTCATGGCTCTTTCAAATGCAGCCGGAGCGTTCTTTGAGGTATGAGGCCAAGTGAAAAAAAGCAATTTTTTTCAAAACGTCATTTTTTGGTTCTTGCTTATGTTAAATGCGCAATTTGTCGCCCATTATTTTGCTGCATAAAGTTTCTGCCTGCGCAGCTTCTTTCAAAAGATACAAGCAAAAATGTTAGACCACCCATTATCTACGAAACCGAAACTGAATGTGCCAGTTTTGTGTGTCGTAAGACTAGCTTAATATGTAGCATTTTGTTGGTTATTTAACAATCATATCAAGTGCGAACATTTAATACTGCTGTAATAGTACTGCAAACCCATCATTTTTAATCACAAAAAACAAGAACTTTTCACAAGGTGGACGCGCAACGTCGTACATCTCAAGGACACGTATGTGAGCCTGTAACTCATAATAAAAGGAATATATAATATAAAGTAAAATATAAAGTAAGAGGAAGAGAGAAAGAAAGGACGAGATATAAAGAAAGAGAAATAGAAAAAGAAACAAAGAGAGGGAGAGAAAGAGATATAGAGAAAGAGAGGTAGAAAGGAAGATATATAAAGTAAGAGGAAGAGAGAAAGAATGGAAGAGAGATAAAGAAAGAGAGATGAAGAATGGAAGAGATATAAAGAGAGAAAGAATGGAAGAGATATAAAGAAAGACAGGAATAAACAGAGAGAGAGAAAGAAAGGAAGAGATATAAAGTAAGAGGAAGAAAGAAAGAAGGTAAGAAATATAGAGAAAGAGATGAAGAATGGAAGAGATATAAAGAAAGAGAGAGAAAGAATGGAAGAGATATAAAGAAAGACAGGAATAAACAGAGAGAGAGAAAGAAAGGAAGAGATATAAAGTAAGAGGAAGAAAGAAAGAAGGTAAGAGATATAGAGAAAGAGATGAAGAATGGAAGAGATATAAAGAAAGAGAGAGAAAGAATGGAAGAGATATAAAGAAAGACAGGAATAAACAGAGAGAGAGAAAGAAAGGAAGAGATATAAAGTAAGAGGAAGAGAGAATGAAAGGAAGAGATATAGAGAAAGAGATGAAGAATGGAAGAGATATAAAGAAAGAGAGAGAAAGAATGGAAGAGATATAAAGAAAGACAGGAATAAACAGAGAGAGAGAAAGAAAGGAAGAGATATAAAGTAAGAGGAAGAAAGAAAGAAAGTAAGAAATATAAAGAGATGAAGAATGGAAGAGATATAAAGAAAGAGAGAGAAAGAATGGAAGAGATATAAAGAAAGACAGGAATAAACAGAGAGAGAGAAAGAAAGGAAGAGATATAAAGTAAGAGGAAGAAAGAAGAAAGTAAGAATATAAAGAGATGAAGAATGGAAGAGATATAAAGAAAGAGAGAGAAAGAATGGAAGAGATATAAAGAAAGACAGGAATAAACAGAGAGAGAGAAAGAAAGGAAGAGATATAAAGTAAGAGGAAGAAAGAAAGAAAGTAAGAAATATAGAGAAAGAGATGAAGAATGGAAGAGATATAAAGAAAGAGAGAGAAAGAATGGAAGAGATATAAAGAAAGACAGGAATAAACAGAGAGAGAGAAAGAAGGAGAGATATAAAGTAAGAGGAAGAAAGAAAGAAAGTAAGAAATATAGAGAAAGAGATGAAGAATGGAAGAGATATAAAGAAAGAGAGAGAAAGAATGGAAGAGATATAAAGAAAGACAGGAATAAACAGAGAGAGAGAAAGAAAGGAAGAGATATAAAGTAAGAGGAAGAAAGAAAGAAAGTAAGAAATATAGAGAAAGAGATGAAGAATGGAAGAGATATAAAGAAAGAGAAAGACAGAAAAAAACAGAGAGAGAAAGGAACAGATATAGAGACAGAGGAAGACAGATAAAATGGAAGAGTTATGAGGAAAGAGAGAGAGAGGAAGAAAGAGAAATTCCGAAAAAAGTTCTTCACGAGGCGGGATTTGAACACGCGTAGCCTCGATCCGAAGGCGAGCGTCCTAGCCACTCGGCTACCCAGGCACGCTTGGAGAGCACAGCATAGCCTTGTATAGTATAGTGTAGCAAGATGATGGGAAAGAGAGAGTGAGGAGGAGCGATGTGATTGCGAGGAGGACGGTAATGATTGAGTGAAGCTTAGCACAGAAAGAATGAATACGAGAGAAAAAAATGAGAAAGAGAAAGGGAGGAAGAAAGAGATAGAATCCGAGAAAGGGATGAAAAGAAATTGAGTGAGAGAGAGAGAGAGAAAAAGATAGAAAGAATGAGGAAGCAAGCGAGAAATAGAGAGCGTGAGAAATAAATAGAATTAAGCAGAGAAAAAAAAGATAAAAACGGAGAGAAGGGCGAAAAAGAAAGAAACAGAGGAAGAAAGAAAGAAAAAATTTCCGAAGCATAGCAAAGCAGCAAAAGCCAGGACTACATTAGTGGCCATCAGCTCCACTCGCACAAAGCATTGCGCTGCCATCGCAAGCTACGGCAATTTTTTATGTAACCGGTGCGTTACACGTATAACCACTGCCTCGTACAAACAGCGTCCGATTGTCTCAGAACCTTCCAGATTATTTTAGAATGTTCTGGTAAGCTTGAGCTCGCAACGTGAACATTACAATTTATTCTGTAACTAAACCGGCCACCAACACTGACTCTCTAACGTTCGACGCCGCAGGTGTAATATGCGAATGCGCTTTAGGCCGACGACTGTTCTCGCCGCTATCAGTGTACAGCGTGAAATTCATGCACTTTGACTTTTCATTTTCTCTGCACAAGTGCACCCAGCAAACAGTTTTCATCTGTAGCAGCTTTTGTTTCGGGTACTTCACCGTCACGACTACGCGACGTAGGGAATGTTTGCTTTTTTAGATGTGAAGCATCTTATAGCGGAGTTCAATCCGGTGGTGGTGGTGGTGGTGGTGTGCGGCGTGACCACCCTTACTACGCATGCGCATACCCTCTCCACACACCTCCTCTCCACTCCTCCTCTCCACCCCTCCTCTCCACTTCCCCTCTCCCATTTCCCCTCACCACTATCCCTCTCCACTCCTCCTCTCCCCACCTCCTCTCCACTACCCCTCTCCCGTTTCCCCTCTCCCCTCTCCAATCTGAAACGCAGGCTAGACATGCCGAAATTCTCTCCTGCGCAACGCCGCGATGAGCACCAGGGCATGTGCGTACCCTCCCCCTCTCTCTCCTCTCCTACGCTGCCGCCCTCTCGCGCGCCTGTCGACCGCGTTCCCCGCTCGCCCTGTGAGAATTAACGGCCAGGCTAGAGAGAAGACAAGACGCGCGTAGCGTTCCTCTTCGCGTTGCAAGACGTGAGGTCGGTAGCATGCCCAGCGAACGCCAACGGAACGCGATCGTGCAAGTGCTCCGGCTTCGCATCGCCTCATGATCCCCGTTAGCGGGAAATGGTGCAATTTTTTTTATTGACATCACTTAAGGAGATGTTGGCGCACCAATAAGGCGCCGGCTACTCCTTAGCTCATCATAAAGTACATCAGGTCCAAATTTCTAATCACAATTAACCCTTAATCTTGCATAAGACTGTCACGATTATGGCATAATATACTGCGGCAGCTACTAAGTATCTGGCAAAATAGGTAGTTCAGTAGTTACGTAGGTAACCCATATATGCCCAGTGTCCTACATATGGGAAGCTTCTTTATTGCGCTCTAACATCGCTATTTCTTTAGCTGACGACTAGCGCCACCTACAGCACATCAAGCAGGCGTCATTCTCAACGTGTGGAAGCCTAGACATTGCTTGCTTTTCATGCTGCCACGTGCGGACCGCTTTCTCCGGACAGACGCGTGCTTTGTGTGAAAGACGTCATGGAGAGGAAGAAGTGCCCGTGAAATGCCGACCGCTTTCTCCGGGCAGACGCGTGCTTTGTATGAAAGACGTCATGGGGAGGAAGAAGTGCAATGTCGGTGTGCGCGTGAATTGTTTCAAGGCTTACCACACCCACACATAGCACCCATAATGCCCAGTCTACTATATGTATAGGACGGCTTGAAGAACAGTGTTGCGTTTACCTGGCAGTAAATAAATAACTTGTGCTTTCTTTTAAGGGTAGAAGTACACATTTCGTGAAAAAAAATATTGGTTTTGTAATTTTTTCTGAGTTTGGTCATATATGGGTTAAAAACGGCAAAATTTACTAGCTTGGCAAGTAAAGTGATAAAATGGGCGAAGCTGGCAAAGTACGCTTGAAACTAGTAAATACTAACGGCTTGCTCACATGTTGTCTTCTTCGCGAACTTTCGACATGTCTGCAAAATTGCTCACTTTTTTTAAAGTGCGGTGATCGAGAGATCACAAACGACGGATCTGGTAGAAATGGGAGGAAGAGAAAAATAACAAAACACATCGTGCAGGACAGTCTTCCGTTGTTGTAATTATTAATGACGTTTCGTGCGCAACTGTACGCTAACTTCGTACGTCTTCGTTTTAAGAGTTATTATTTTTGCGCTTTCTTCTTGTCTTCAAGGTCGCTAAAGGGACTCATAGCACCCTAAATTTGTAAGAAATTAGCGGCCAAGTACATCGCACGAAACAGAATTTGATTTGAAGCAGCCAAAAAACACCTTCTTCAGATAAATTGGGAGTTTCAAGGGGTGAGGTCACGTCTTGATTCACGCCTTGGCGCCTGAGTCACGCCTTGACAAGACAGATGCAACCAAGTACGGCTGAGCAGGCTGTGCTCTAGTGGACTTCAATGGGAACACCGTGCAGCTGCTGCTGGTAAGGGTAATTAAATTGATGATGGTGAGTGTGCGTCGCACATGGTTGAGTGCAGGAGTCCTTCGATCTCTGACATAACGAATTCAAACGATACAGGACAGTGGCACAATTTACTCTAAAGGCGCAATCATTAGTGCGCTGCTGCATAGAACTTCATGAGGGCATGGGTTACACGTAGCGCTCCGTGTCCTCGAATAAATCCGAAAAGATCCTTTATAGGCCTTGTTCTGGATCGCCGGTTCAATTCTTCCGTCAGTTTGAAATATTGCTCGATTCTCTATCGTCCTTTAACATACGTGTTGTAATCTTAGGCGATTTGAACATCGATGTACTGAAAGCTGGTAATACACCAGTTAATGAATTTCTTGACCTTCTATTATTGTACGGTTTTTGAAACAATAATACCCTGCGTACTCGTGTCAACGCATATAGTGAAACCATGATTGACCTTTGTCTGAGTAATCCTGGCAAAAGCGCTGTAAAAGCACGAGTGCTTGTCAGTGCAGTCAGTGACCATTTACCTGTGTTTTGTTTCATTCCCAAGTATTCTGTACCGCATGTTGCGCCAGAGTGCTCTACCAAAACTACGCTGATGATAAGTAAGCATGCAGTAGATACTTTTCGGGAGCACACTGCATCGTTAAATTGGATTAAAATTTTAAATGGCAAAAACTGCGATTCAAACCTATTATGCTATGCTCTTCTTGAGAAAACTACTTAAATTTGTGAATATTCGTTCCCTGTGGCACAAGTTAAAAAATTGAAAAAGCCAGGAAAACTGGATTACCAATGAACTTGTTAAAAGAGTAAAAGCGAGAGATAAACTTTTTTCTTAAAATGTAGATACACCGAAAAGCTTAAGCAATATAAAAAAGTCAGAAATAAATGAAATGATGACATTAGAAAAATCACGTGTTGATTACTACGCCACCAAATTTACCTATATTTTTTATGATCCTAAGAAAACATGGCGTACTCTTAAGGACCTATTGCGGCCTACGAAGAGCGACTTTCCCTAGAAATTAACGCTTGCCGACAAAGTCCTAAGTGGTAAGCCCCTCGCAGAAGCATTCAATCAGCACTTGTTATCTTTTTGATCCTTTGACTCGAAAGGTAACAATATCTTTGAAAAGTACATTCATACGAGTTTGCAGAATACCATGTATCTGCGTCCTGTTTCCCCCACAGAAATTGTGCGCATTATTAGCAACTTACAAAATAGCTCCACTCGTGGCTATGACGCTAATTAAAAAACAGTTGAAGACTTACTGTGTGGTGTTATCTGTGACATTAGCAACCTTTTGTTTTGGACAGACGACATAAAGGTGGTGCCACTAATTGCATTGGTAATTAGAGGCCAATATGGACACTCCGCTATTCTCTAAAATTATTGAAAATGCCTTAAATTCTAGGTTATGTGGACATCTACAGAAGCATAATCTGGTTTGAACACATCAGTGTGGCTTTCAGCATAGGCGTGCGCAGGGTTCCCCTCCAGGAGGCGGGGGACACCCTCCCTATTAAATAAATGTGTCGGGCAGACTTTGCGCCCCCCTGCCCCCCCCCCTCTGCGCACGCCTATGGATTTCAGAGTGGTAAATCCACTGAATCCGCGTTACTTCAAGTACGTGATAAAATTATTGCCAATATAGAAAATCAACATTACACGTTAGGCATTTTTTTAGACCTTATTAAAGCATTCGATTCAACTAAGCACGAGATACTGTTGTCTCCTTACCTTCTTATGGAATCAGAGGCATTATTGCATTGTAATTATTGCGTAACTATTTATCACATCGCTCCCGGTTAGTGGAAATGAACAATGTTAAATCAGAGGTTGGAGATATGAGGTATGGCGTCCCACAAGGTTCCATTTTACGTCCCACCCTTTTTCCTCTTTACGTTGATGATATCGTAGCAGTGCCAGATATCGTATTATATGCCGACGACACAAACGTTTTCTCTTCCTATGATAAGATCTCTGCTCTTACTCTTTGAATTAATAGTCGACTTGAATCGATCTCAGTATGGTTATCGGCTAATCAACTAAGCTTAAATGTTCAGAAAACGAAGTGTATGGTTTTTACTCTACTTAACAAATCATGATAAACAGAAGGGCGCGATAATACGGTGCACAAGGAAGAAGATGGACACGGGACGACGCGCTGCTAGCAACTGAAGTATTTTTATTCAGGAAAGAAATATTTATACTACCGTGCAATGATATCTAACCCAACGAGTCGACACAAAAAACCTAAAAACTTAAAATCTTGCGCTCAGCCTGCCTACGTCAAGTGACGTTGTAGATAGGCTGTCTCCCCCTCCTGCAAACTGATAGAGGGGTGACTGATGCAATCCAGCCCCTCCCTCTGGATCACGAAGGCCTCTACGATCTCCCTCTGCACTTAGCCCCTGTGCTTGTAGATTACTGTCGTCTGATCAAATGCATGTTTGCAGCTACCTTGATCACACCCCTTGCAATGCAGCGCCAGATGGGTGAACGGCCTACCTGTGCCCCACCTTATTCTCCGCAGACAATAAGGTGGGCCACATCTGCCCAGCAGTTAGTAAGAAAATGGGCAAGCCACAAGAGAGTGAAAAAAGAGAAAGATTTACCAGCGCAAAAAAGACAGGACATTTAGGAAGGACACACACACACACAGCGCTGCACTCACAACCGATTTATTACTTCGAACGCAGGGCCTTTTTGTAGGCATGCGTCGAAGCAACAGAAAGATAAAAGAAACGGTGGGAACCACGTGACACTGCTTGCCGAAAAGACAATCTACCGACGGCAACCGCGCAGTCGAAAAATTCTTACGCTACAAAATACGCCCCCGATATGAAAGTGACACTATAATTGATCTTAAAACCAACCGGCAATCCAGAAAAGCCAGGGCAGCCACACAAGAAAGATAAAAAAGGTATAAAACGTTAAAAACTAAAATGAAAATATCAGAAATGTGTAGAGCACATGGTAAAAACTATTGTGTAAAGGACAGGGTAAAAACTATTAAAAAGGTATGCGCCGTAGGTACCTGACTTCCTTATTTGAGAGGGAAATGGAAGGCCTGCTGACACATTTGTCACCCAGCCTCTCGATTTCGGCTGCCTCTAAAATCTCTCTAACAATTTGCTCGCTATGCCTGGCTAAGACAGTGCAACCCTCGAAATGCGGGGAGCAGCCGCAGTCTCGGCAGTGCATCGCTAAATGACTGCAGGCGACCGCTGACAGGTTCTGCTGCTGCTCTCTGAGACGTACATTGAGGCACCTGCCCGTTTGTCCAACGTAGTAGTTGCCGCATGAGAGTGGCGTGGAGTACACAACTCCTTGCTCACACGACACAAAAGGATGGCGGTGCTTTGTTTCGCACACGTCCTTGTTCCCAGAGGGAGCGTTCACCGCTCGGCACAACCTGGAGAGCTTATCAGGGGCTGAAAATGCCACCCTCATGTCGCACCGCTGGGCTATCTTTTTCAGGTTGTGTGACAACCTGTGCATGTACGGCACCACCACGGTCCTCTTCATTTGAGTTGGCACCTGCTCCTGCACCCGGTCAGCACTTTTCACGCCTCTGAGCATGCTTTCCGCTACGGCTGATAGCACGTGGGAAGGGTACCCTGCCAAAGCCAGGCGCTCTGTTTGCTTAAGAAAGCTTGTGCCAATAGAGTGCTCGCACGACTTACGCAAGGCGTTTGTGAAACGAGCCCTCACCAATGCCCTCTTTACAAGTTTGGAGTGCGCTCAGTCAAATGGCAACAAAGGTTTCCCTGTGCGTGGTTCATACGACCAACAGACATGTTTGGGCTCCAGGTTTAGCTTGAGGTCCAAAAAGCGGATGCACGAATCTTGTGGCACTTCACACGTCACCACAAGAGGCGCTAGACATTCATGGAAAATGGTCAGCACATTATTAAGCACTGGTTCAAATTGTGTATGATCTGTATCGAACAGAACCAGATAATCGTCTACAAATCTAAACACTCGTGCGACCTTTGTCTCCTGTAACCGCTCGTGCAACACTCTGTCTAGACTGGCTAAATACAAGTCGCTGAGGACAGGCGCTACTGATGACCCTATACATACACCAGTCCGCTGTAAATACAAAACATCCGAACATTTTGAGAAGGTTGACTTGATATAAAACTCCAGCAGGTTCCAGAAAACCAACACTGGAAACACCCGTTTCATTCTGAAAGGCTATAGCGCCATAGCTCTCAATGCTGCTTTCGATACATCCTAGCAGTTGTTCGTGGGGCAATGAATCAGGAACAGGCCAGATATCCTTTCGCACTATTTTCTTTCAAATAAGCAATCACTTGTTCAGAATTCCTAATTATGAAGGGGTCATCTACTTCAAGGAGATTTAACTTGCTTTGCAAGAACCTAGCTGTTGGTCGTATGAACCACGCACAGGGAAACCTTTGTTGCCATTTGACTGAGCGCACTCCAAACTTGTAAAGAGGGCATTGGTGAGGGCTCGTTTCACAAACGCCTTGCGTAAGTCGTGCGAGCACTCTATTGGCACAAGCTTTCTTAAGCAAACAGAGCGCCTGGCTTTGGCAGGGTAACCTTCCCACGTGCTATCAGCCGTAGCGGAAAGCATGCTCAGAGGCGTGAAAAGTGCTGACCGGGTGCAGGAGCAGGTGCCAACTCAAATGAAGAGGACCGTGGTGGTGCCGTACATGCACAGGTTGTCACACAACCTGAAAAAGATAGCCCAGCGGTGCGACATGAGGGTGGCATTTTCAGCCCCTGATAAGCTCTCCAGGTTGTGCCGAGCGGTGAACGCTCCCTCTGGGAACAAGGACGTGTGCGAAACAAAGCACCGCCATCCTTTTGTGTCGTGTGAGCAAGGAGTTGTGTACTCCACGCCACTCTCATGCGGCAACTACTACGTTGGACAAACGCCTTATGAAAATGTGAGACGAGTTCAAAAAGAAAGTCTAATGACTTCTGACATTTCAGTCATTTGACGCTCTAATGTGTCCCTTTAGAATTTTGTAATGTATTTGAAATGCCATTCAAAAACATATTGGCCAATTATTCTGATGCGTATTACCATGTGATAGTCTGATGCGGATTAACATGTTATAGTCCGATGCGTATTAACATGTGATAGTCTAGTGAGCATGAAACGACCTTTGACATCAACACTAATTTGATTCTCTAATGTATTTCTTCAGAATTGTTTTAATGTACTCATAATGTCATTCAAAAACATATTGGCCACCGTCATTCTAATGTGTCCTTATGAGTGACTTTCTTGTGAGTATGAAACATCCTGTTTGCGATGACCCTCGGCCAAGCTTGTGCTTCGTGGCCAATGACATTCATAACATTCCTGAAACAGAACTATTACAGTGCATGATAAGATTTATGATATGTCCGGATGATAGTACGGAATCACATATTAGTTGTGCCTGACAATGTGTTTGCTGGTTGATACACATGCAGCCAAGCATCATACAAAAGTGCATGTATGCACCTTCTACAACACTTGTGCTGTACAAAGACATTTCTCAACAAAAGAAAATGGATAAAAACATTTATTGACTGGGAAACATGCAGAGGTTAAATGAAAGAAAAATATGGTGTACACCTGTAATATCTTCGTTTCGTTTAATCTGTCTACTTAACATTGATGACAGATTGCTTTTGATGCGCAGGGTCCTTGTAGGGAATCCATGTATGTGTATCCATGCATGTGTATCCTGCACGAAAGATCGCAGTAAATATATAAGAGTTGCAAAGAAAACTTTATCCAACACATCGTGCACCTTAGAACACTTAGATGTACTGCCAAGGCCCCGTGCAGGTAGTTGACAAAAACACTTTTGTGAAGTTAGAGTTAGTCAAAATTGCATCTTATATCGCATTTCCAATCGAAACTTTCAGCAAATCCTGTTAGAAAACAGGAAAACAACACAGAAGGTCAAGTCCAGCATCAAGTATACATTAATGGAGTTACGTCTAGGGTCTTGTTTCTTTGATCTTAGAATTCCCTCAAAAAAGGTGCAACAGGTTCATGAGCAGGCGCAACATGTCCAAGCTTTTTGTAAAGATTGAAACAAATGCCTACCATAAAATACAAACTCGACCAGGCTCACAGGTAGAATGCTCCCATCTTCTTCTGCAAGCTGTCGTCTGCTTCAGTTCCACGAACAGGTGAGATCACTGGGTACATATGTAAAGGATACCAGAAAACATTCATGAGTTGGCGCACCACACACACCTTACAGCTCACACACAATACATACAATGTATTCAGGCAAGTCTATGTTTATATACCAGCAAGGGCCTTGAATGATGGACTCAGATTGCGCTATAAGAACAGGTATAACCTGAGCAACGGCTCATGGCAGACAACTGTAATGGTGCCATTGCAAGCCGAACTTTCAGAAAGTTATGTACTTAGTAAACACTATGTGGTTGGAGAACGCAGATTACCATATAGGCCATTTAAATGACGAAAATTACATCAGCTCTGCTACACAATATAAAATGCATAAATTGATAAAATAAGAGTATGTGTGGCCCATGTGCACACTCCATAATGCCGAGCTTTACATATTGTATTATATGATGAATTTGAGCCGTTTAGGAAAGTAATTCTAGTCGTGTTAAAGCCAATCAATGCCTGGAATATCGGTTTGAATTTGTAGTGCTGCAAGCCATAAAAAAAACCGTTAACCACTTTTGTCAGCCTTCTCTAAACTTCTGCACACATAGTTACATATGAGAATTTAGATTTGTTTCCCCTAATAATTACTTCATAAAATTGAAGTAGCACTCTCACAATGAATGCTACGTCTTAGTCGCACAACCTGCAAATAAGAGCGCTTTTTCAGTTTCATGCTCCCTTAAGAAAAGCTCACAAAAGAAACATGAACTTTAGATAAGCACATAATTGAGGTGTGCTGTTGCCACCTCAGCACAGTGGATAAAAAGTTCTTGGAACAGTGCTGCTTAACCATTACAACAACTTCTGTTAATATAAACCAGTATGCTTCAGGAAACAATATAACGACGGGAAAAATATTTCACATCATTTTTCTCAAACACAAATATTGCAACAAAAGGCACCTTGCCAAACGCAACTAACTGGCATATTTGTCTAGAATTGATAATTATAAACATCTTGTGCTACTTCAAATTAATGTACACATGGTGTTAGTACCAGAATATAACGTAATTCACTGACTTGTATTATCTTCAAGTGGGTTCACCCAACGCAAGTTCGTTTCTCGTAGCAACGACCTTGCACAGTCAGATTAAAATCCTAACCATAGTGCAACTAACTTCTAACAAAAACAAGCGCGGTGCAGTAGTCGCGGAGAAAGCCACAAACACGCCACTGCAGAGCACCGCGCGCGCATGTGCAGCCGCAGCGTGTTTTGATATCTTCCTCCCCGCGTACTACATGCCAATTATTACTGAGTTTCCTGAAGAGTTACTTCATTTGTACCTGCATCATGAGAAGGCTAGGCGATGAACGTTATGTTTAAAGCAGTTTTATTTCCGAAGTGATAAGCCATCGTACAAGTAGCTTCAGGCGATGATCTCGTGCAGTATACAGCTGTAGTCGATTTCAATAACTTTCGACGACGCTAAGAAGTTTACTTACGGAATCACAACTGGGCTACAAAAAATCTTGCAAATGATTCTTATTTCGGTTTACGATCGCTTCTGAGCGGCGGAATCCAAGAACGGGCCACTTTCTCTCCTCGGTCGCGGCCGCGTCCCGTCTACGAGAAAGGGCCATGCTGGCCATGCTCTCAAGCACTGCAGTCCTCCCCTCCTTCCTCACCTCCCTCACTCCGGTCCCCTGCGCCCAAAAGGACAACGCGAGTGTGACCCTCCCTGCCATAGAGTTTCCTAAAATTAACTAGAGGGGACTCTGGCGCTGCGATCGTTCAGCTACCATGGGAATGATGGGTAGTACACAAATTTGCCTAGTCTTCGTGCTTGCGGCTTCAAACGTGCTTGTGGCTTTGTTTATTGCTATGTTTTGGCTTTCTTTCGGATAAAAGAATGGATCGTTGTGAACTTTGTGACCAGATTTGAATTGCTGAGCCTAATGAAGTTAAAGTGGCGAAGTGAAACTGCTGACTTTTGCTGAACTTCGTTTTTCGACAAAGCGGACGCAGCCGACGCGGAGCCAAACGGAGCCGAAAGTACGAAGTTTAGACAAATTTGTGTACTACCCATCATTCCCATGCTGGCTGAAGCGTCATGCGTTGCAGCTCCCATAGACACTAGCGCCAGAGTTCCCTCTAGTAAGTATTGTAGGAAACTCTATGCTCCCTGCGACACACATCGCGCAGGCGTCCCCAAGGTCATCCAGCTCCCGGAGAGAAGCGGCAGCGGCGCTTTTATATGCTCCCTCTACCCTCGCACTCCAGCAAGCGGGAAGCGGGCGGGCCGAGCGACAGGCATTCTTGGAATAACCGAACAGCCAAGGAAGAAGAGCGCCATTACACGAAACGCTTGCGTTACAGAAGCGGAGTATCGCGCAAAGCAACGCGCCTTCATCCACCCGTTGCAGTTGTAGGTAGTGAACACACATGGTGAATGCTTCATACAACCGTATAAAGTGCACAGAAAGCATTGAGCATAGCGTAAAACATACCTGTCTATCATCCTTCCTCTGGCCATCATCCCCGCAGAGTGAACACACCGCCCAGACGATCACACTCGTTTCCTGCGTAAAAGACGTCATGTAATGAAGTAACCTAGCTGTGTAATTCAGAAATATTCTAGAACTTACCAAAATCAGGCATCCACTGCGCACTCTTCAGCTTTACAGTCCACAATGTACCGTACACTCGGCGACAGTCTTGTCAAAAGGCTGCTGTACGTCCGCACTCGCCGTCAGTCACGAGACTAGGACCTAGATCGTCTTGGAAGTTACACTTGATATTGAATCACGTAACCAACGTGCATAATCGATAAACGTGGTAACGAAGCATTGTAGAACACAGCATGGCACACACATAAACCGCGCGCACCCGTCAAACAACTAAAGCGCCCCCAAGGACAACTTTTCTTGGCAATGAAGGGAAGGCTACGGGGGCGGAGCTACTGCACATGTACTGCTACGCGAAATAGTCCGGTTCGGCGCGCGTTTCGAATTTAGTTTTGGTTTGTGCACCTTCCGTACCTCATGTGACGGCCATTTCATTGTTCGAGCGGCCGTCTCAGGCTTATACAGCCATTTGCTAGTGAAATTCGTCAGAAGCTCCCTCGGCGAGTCGTCGGGAAAGCTGGAGGGTGACGAGCGCTCACTTGAAGACGAAGGCGCTATTTTGACTGTGAGGTGCACGTAAAAGGTGCGACGTTTTCACAAGTGCAAAAACGCGAAATGACGCTGCTTAAATCAGAACAAATATAAATATCTCCTTGGTGCGTGCTGACCCTCTCTTCAAACAGCGCTCCGTAGAAAATAAAGCAATGTTGTTTTTATTTGTCACTGTACATACAAAAAAGTGTATTTATGGTTTTTTTTACACCCGTGTGTGCACGTTGGGAATGTGTTATGGCTGTTCGATTTTGTTATACAACTATACATTTTGTTTTGGGGAAATGAAAGTTAGAAATGGGCAGTTTTCAAACTCGCATCCCAGACGATGGTCATCTCTGAGTCCTTACTCAAAAGAAACGCTTTTTTGTTTCAAGTTACTGCCCTCTCCCGTGGATAGAAAGAGGTAGGGATTATGATGGGAGGAGGAAATGGGTAGGGTGTGATAAGCGGCACCCAACGTTGCACACAGAGGAGGTGAATGGGACAAGGAAGGAGTGAAGGGAGAGAGGAGTTGACGCCGTGGAGAGCGGGAGAGTCGCGTGGAGACGACATTACGAGGGGGGCGGGGCGGGAGAAGGATGTACGCGACGTTGGGCCAAATCGAACTTTGCTTGTCGGCTGCTTCTGACCAGCGTTGCAACAGCGAGGAGAGATAGAGACAGTAGTTTGAGGTTGGGAAAAACGCTTGTCCGCGTATCTTTGCAACCAACAACATTCTGTTTTGGACATATATGTAAGTGCACCATGCATAAGAACAGTCCCTAATTTTTATCACAACAACAACGAACTTTTTTTTCTGTACGTCACCCATTGTCCACAGTTCCAATTCTTCTCCGCCCCCCAAAATCCTTCGCGACGCCGTGCGGGTAATCCCCACTCTCCTCCGTTAACTTCTACTGGAAAAATGGGCAACACGGGCCCCTGAGCGAGTGTTCGCAGTGTCACTTGATCATATCTGTTCATATTTGCATATGTGATCGGCTCATGCCTTTTAAAAATAAGGAAATGCTTACTTCTATATATGCGGCAGGTAATATAATGAACCTTGCTGGGGTCGTCAGCAATTCTTCGATCGCCGGTGCATGGGCGATATATGTAAAATATTTACGCATTCTACTGAAACACGATATTTGTGTACATTGCAACACAAATTGTTTATTGCTTGTAGTCTCTGAAAGACGAACTTGTCTATTGTGATAAACTGATTTTACGGTGGCGATTAAGGCTTTTTAACTTCTTTGTTGTGATGCGCGTTTTGACATTAGGAACGGCAACTGAAAGTCTGAACACTTCAGTCACCAGAAATTAAAGTGCACATGGTCATTTGACTCTCCGATGTACACTTAATGTTAAACGACATTAGGCTTTGCATGTCTAATGTCTGTCTAGTGACTCATTAGGAGCGCACCTAGTCGACACTAGACACTCAAGACTCATTTTCATAAGGACGCACAGGGAAACCTTTGTTGCCATTTGACTGAGCGCACTCCAAACTTGTAAAGAGGGCATTGGTGAGGGCTCGTTTCACAAACGCCTTGCGTAAGTCGTGCGAGCACTCTATTGGCACAAGCTTTCTTAAGCAAACAGAGCGCCTGGCTTTGGCAGGGTACCCTTCCCACGTGCTATCAGCCGTAGCGGAAAGCATGCTCAGAGGCGTGAAAAGTGCTGACCGGGTGCAGGAGCAGGTGCCAACTCAAATGAAGAGGACCGTGGTGGTGCCGTACATGCACAGGTTGTCACACAACCTGAAAAAGATAGCCCAGCGGTGCGACATGAGGGTGGCATTTTCAGCCCCTGATAAGCTCTCCAGGTTGTGCCGAGCGGTGAACGCTCCCTCTGGGAACAAGGACGTGTGCGAAACAAAGCACCGCCATCCTTTTGTGTCGTGTGAGCAAGGAGTTGTGTACTCCACGCCACTCTCATGCGGCAACTACTACGTTGGACAAACGGGCAGGTGCCTCAATGTACGTCTCAGAGAGCAGCAGCAGAACCTGTCAGCGGTCGCCTG